>NW_024734940.1:1618726-1631295 GCF_018991925.1 Homarus americanus | reverse complement strand
GGGTGCGGGTAGTCCGTAGACTTGCATGATTAATTAGGGTGCGTTTTCCATCGTAAATAAAATGGTTAATTAATGGCTTCCTTAAGAAACCATCGACATGGGACCAGGTTTGTTCCACTCTACGATTTTTTTGCGATTTTTCCACCAAGTTTGATGTAAAACGATTGTGCCGTTGCGGCTGCACAGACAGACATACATTCGGATAGCGCTATAGTATAGATGCTCAAGATTGTACTTGTTATTTCTGTATAAAACATTTAATTTTGACCTGAAGATTAAGATTGTGTTAGTTGTGGGTGAGTTGTGTCCTGATGTGACCATAAGGCTTAATGGTAATACTTATATTTTGACCACTGCCTCCATCCATCCATCCATCTTTCCCTTTGTCCCTCCCTTTCTGGCTTCATTCTTCATTCCCTCACCCTCCTTTCCTTCGTCCCTCCCCTTCTGTCTTCATTCTTCTTTCCCTCCCCCTCCTTCCCTTCCTTGCTCCTCCCCCCCCCCCTCCCGACTGTTGTCCCTCTCTCCTTTACCTGACGTAATACTATAGTTCAAAGTTCAACATCAACACATATAAATCGTTGTCTCACTCTTATCATTGTGGTATTCAAAGCTGGCATGCACATCAATGATCATTTTAGGTGAGGCCATGTCATGTCACATCACTTCACGAATGGACTAGGTTTTGAGATCATGACAGATTTAATACCCGTAGTCCTCATGTTATTGTCTGGCTAAGTCTATTAAGGCCTATCCCTGTGATAATTATCAGATATATATATGGATAGTTCATAGTTTTTCCAATTTGATCTTTCGTTTACTTTAATCACATAACGAAAAACGTTTTATTCTTGTCACTGTTAATCTAATCACTTCTCAACCCGCCGATCTAGTACTTGATGCAGTAATGGAAGCACTTAAATACCCTCTTCGTTCATCTTATTTGAGTGACATTGAGACGCCTTCCTACGTAATATCGCTTAACAACACCACACATTGTTTCGCTGTAAATGAAATAAAGAATGACAACTTGACCCTATACCGTCCTTCTTCAACCAGGATTCACAGGAAATTTAGTGAGTTATGTGTTGTTGAGGTTGGAGTGGCCGGACGGTGGGTACATACCTTTATGATATATAGAGGATATGAAAAACAAGACAGGTTGAATCAGGGAGATCTACGTCATCACTACTCGAAGCCAAAACACACAATGGTGATCTTATATCGTATTACCCCCAAACTGGTGATGCAAGAACGTATTACCCACAAACTGGTGATGTAAAAATGTATTACCCCCAAACTGATGATGCGAGACTGTATTGCCCACAAACTGGTGATGCGAGACCGTAACTAACCGGACCACTGGAACTACAACACACAATACAAACAGTCTCGTCGGAAGGTCACTCTCAGACATATGTAACTAACCATGAAATTGTGGCCTTAGAACCTAATTTGATGTATCAAATTTAGTAATAAAATGGAAAAAAAAAGAAAACGAATGAGATAATCACGATGCGGCTATCTTATTTTCTAGTTCGAATTATTAGTTAACCCCGTGAGCCATTTTATCTTATAACATACAGGCATACAGACATATAGACACATATACCGACAAGAAAAAATACAGTCATACAATCAGACATATACAGGTACACACACAAAAAGACACACAGACAGATACACAGACAGACATAAAGACAGATACAACTTGACACAACTAGACACAAAGGCAAACGGACAAACGGACAGACAGACACGCCTAATTCGACGCCTCACACCTGATTGAATAATCTCTTATTTATACTTTTAAAAGGTTATTCTTAATTAGTGGAGACGTAATCATGGAGTGACGTCATTCGTCACATAATGTAGCGTTTACAAACCTGTTATACCAAAGCATGACAGGATTGCCAAATAAACAAGATTGCCAACATAATACACATACACAATGGCAGGGCTACCAGTTTAATACACACACACACACATAGCTACACACACACACACACACACACACACACACACACACATGTAACCAGTTAAGTGATTGATAACTTACGACCATGGATGTATAATTATTAACATTCATTAATCATTCACCTGCAGAGGTTAGAGGTTGTTCATAGGGGCGAGCACTTAACGAAGACATAGCAGCCGGCTCTTAGTAATGCTGACTGTTATGACTACAAGATTTCCGCATTATGATTCAACCCCCCTCTGGGGAAGTAGGGAGTTCTTGGAAAAACTGACTTGATTGCTCATATTTGGTAATTAGATACTTTGCTTCACACTTGCAATTCCCAGGTATTTGATGTAGTTATATATTTAGAATATGTAGAGAGTGGCACCATCAGTTAAGAATGATTCATGGGTCAACGAGGTCATTTCCAACCGGTTATTTAAAAAAAACGTAACTTCAACACTGCTGACTTGCTAAGGTCAGTACATTCCGAGGAGGTAATGAAGTGCAGCGTTTCCTCCTCGGAGAACCTTTTAGAAGGTTTGACACATAGATCACCCTGGCGGGGACTGTGTGGATTACATCCTGGGTGTGGCCGCCCGTGGGGTCTGATTTCAGTTTATTGCTGGACCCCATAGAACACACATCTACCACTGAGACCTCCTCAGTTCTAGAATAATCATCACTGAGACCACCTCAGTTCTAGAACATCTAACACTGAGACCACCTCAATCCTAGATCACTCGGCCAGTCTTCTCTGTACAGTTGTATATAATTGGATCTATATAATACACTGTAAATATACACACAACAATCGTGTATGTCTCATCCAACATTTATTGAGGAAGTGGAACCACGGTAGACATCAACTTACGAAGGTCCCGACATCTTGCTGATCACAACCGGACTCCAAATAACCACAAGAAATATTTTTGAAGTGGGACGGTCTCCTGCCAAATCCCACTCCTTACACACACACACACACACACACACACACAGGGCTATCAACATAACATACATATTGTAGATAGCAGGGATACCAACATGGTTGAAATATAACTGTTTGAATGAAAACAGGAATAGGAGGTGAATAAATTCCTTTTACGCTGATAAAATCTACTTTACTCACAGGAGACACAGATAACATAAGATTCGCGTTAACATTAACTACGCAATCAAATGTCGGTGATTAGGTCTTGCATATATGTTAACCCATCAGACGTGAGCCCTGTTCTGGTATGTAGTGTCGTGAGTGTTTGATACTGTCTGGTAATACACACACAGTGGATGATAGAGGTAAGAAAAAGCGACGGTGTGATAAAAAAGGATTCAGAAATGTAGGAAAATAGAAGAGAGAGAGAGAGAGAGAGAGAGAGAGAGAGAGAGAGAGAGCATCAGATGTGTAGGGTGAGGAGGAATTGCTTTACTATAGTAGGGTGTGTCATACGGAGGCGAATTTGTTTTTTTTGAGTTTGAAAAATCGGCCCATGGTATTAATGATGTAGTTCTATGTGCAGAATCATGTGATATCTTCAGATTTGAAAAGTTTTCATTTTTTGCTAGGTAAATTTTCACTTGAAATCTTATGAAAATTCAGTATTCCCACCCTTTTACCAACACCACTAAATAGCTTATTCAAAGTAAAGTAAATGTATCAGGTTCATTTATTAGGATGAAAATGATCCAGAATAGTGAAACGAATGATCTTGACACATTTATTAAATTTAATATTCCTTTAGAAAACAAAATCATCAAATACAAAAACCGGTTTTACTACTACGACCCGGTGTTGCTGCACACCATAGAGAACATGTCTTTCTTGCTTCTGTTTCTACTCATCACCTCCCTGCTGACCACCTGAGCTCGGATGTAGCCTTCCTCCCTCTCCTGGCTGTACATGCGTGACTGCTGGCCTCGCTCACTTGCTGTACACAACGCTCTATACTCTGGGTGTGCGGGGCCAGGCAGGGACATGCATGGGGTTGTCCAGGAAAGCTCTGACTTGAACATTGGTGAGGCTGCAGGTAAGAGGGGACTCACTGCCAGCCTGGATGTTATCCAGATCTATGAGATCAGTGAGGGTCTTGGCACCTAGATTGACTTCAGGAGTCTTCCTGACCCTGAAGGAATCGTCACCAACTGATTCGTCATGCCCAGATCCTCTCATAAGTCTCATATCCAAGATCTTTTTGACTGCCACTCTTCTCTCCTCCTCATCCTTACTGCAGAGCATTGTCTGCAGAACTGCCTCGGATGAGCATACCAGGAAGATCTCCTCACAGTCTGCTCCACAATCTGAACAACCTTCCTTGGCTGACTCCTCAGGAGCTCAAGCTGGAAGAGAACATGCCTCGGACCTTCAGAGAACGATGACTTGACCTTGGTGTTGAACCAATTTGGCAAGTAGACACTCACGATGAATTGGAGAATAAGTCTCAGGTTGTGAAGCTGGTTCCCTTTCAGTTTATGATGAGCGACCCAAATTCTGCAGAACCTGAGAGCCGTTGTGAGCCACCTAGAATGTGAGACTGGACCTATCTGCAGGTAAGCAAGTCTATCAGGCATGACCCCAGTTTTGATGGCACTGCAAATCATGTAAGCATAGTACTGGTCAGTACTCAGGTCGTCAATGACAGTATGTGCAAGCTCAACGAGTGGAGGGCCAACTGTGATTTTTTCAAAGCTCGGATTTATTTCTAACTCAGTGGCAGAGTCCAGCATCTTGCCAAGAGGACCAGACCATCTGTTGTTGAAAGAGTCTTGCCATCCAGCTCCTGGATCAGATGTCTGAGTGGCAACTCGTTGGTGTGGAGGTCACAAACAATCCAGACCAGCTTCCTCCCAATCTTCCGCTCTATCCACTGCATGACCCCTTGCCACCCTGTGTGTGTTGGCTGTCCCTCCAATGGCCTGCAGGGTCTGGTCTACGTTCCTCTCTGAGCCAGTTCACAATGTTATCTGGCCACTATCTCAGCTGGTTTCCTGATGTCATCTTTCTCTGGAGGAAATGCCACAAATATTTCCCTCCTGGTTCACTGCAGCAGGAGTAGTGTTCCTCCTTCACCATGGCAGGGAACAACTTGTCAGAATCTCCAACTTTCATTGAACACTTTAGTGTCATCCCTTCTCCCATCAAAGAACAAACAATTGATTCCATTTTCTTATCCCCTTATCAAACTCTTCTAGGTTACTGACAAGTTTCTCCTGAGCTCTCCTTACTTTGTTATGATCTATCACCAGGTGAACATCATCAGGTGTTATCAAACCACCGTCAATCCAGGCAGCTGTTGCTATCTCTGCAGTTTCTCTGAGACCAGTGTGGTGTCGCATGCTGGCCAGAGCTTTGCTCGGGGTATCTTTCCTATTTCGAATCTTATGCCTGGAAGGTTTGGGATCATTATTTTCTGGGTTAGGGACAAAGTCACCATTCTCCTGGTCAGCACTCGGATCAGCCATGGGGAGGTCATTAAACTCGGAATCAGCTTGACTCCAATCATCGGCCTTTTTTACCTCACCCTGGGCCTTCTCAAGTCTCTTTTCCTCGGCAACTCTTCTCCTCTTCTGTTTCTCTGTGGCAGCCTCCTGTCTCTTGGACTCCGGAATATCTTGGCTAGAAATCATGAGAGCCCCTATACTGCCAGTCTTCTCTCTCTGTGTTTTGACAAATGCCAGTTCGATCACAGGAATCTTCAGTTCACGCTTGCAAATACAGGAGATGTGGGCCTCGGATTTACAGTCACGATCGCATCCAAACTCAGGACAGAGAACAATTGGGCACTTGCAAGTAATTATGTCAAATAACTGGTCCAGTTGCTTGGCAAAGCTGTCCTTAACTGCAAGTTTTCCTCTCCCAAGAGAGATATCTTTTGCCTTTTCCCAACTGGCTAGCAGTCTCTCACAAATCTTCTTCTGACTTGTAATGACTGGAGGCTTGAACTGAGCGTTAGCCAGAGTGTACTGTGCCAAGACAGCTTTGGTCATATCACTGGCAATGTCTTTGTTTGTGTAAGTTCTTTGGTTCTTTTCACTGATTTGCCTGATTAAAACACCGTATCTCAAAGCATCTCTCAATGTAGGCAACTCCGACTTCAGGAGCTCTCTCCCAGACCCAAGATAGTGACTGAGATGGCTGGATTTTTGGTTCCTCGTCCTGACACAAGCAGCCATCGCAAATATTATCAACTTATAAATGCATCAGAATCTGAAACAGAAAAAATATTGTTAGTTGGGTTGTTAAAGAATGAAGTCAGAAAGCAATGTTCACTATTTAATTGTAATGCACTAATGCAGCTGTACGTTAGATTTTCGATAAATTTCACGCAAAATTTACCTAGCAAAAGGTTGCAAAATATTGAAACTGAAATTATCTTCTGTTTATATACACTAAAATCTACCAAAAAAGTGATGGGCCATTAGTTTTAGCTGATCTTCCCTCCTATGACACACCCTATTACTATAGGGCTCAAAACATTTTATATTCGGGCGTGTGTGGGTGTGTGTGTGTGTGTGTGTGTGTGTGTGTGTGTGTTTGTGCGCGTGTGTGTGTGTGTGTGTGTGTGTGTGTGTGTGTGTGTGTGTGTGTGTGTGTGTGTGTGTGTGTTTGTGCGTGTGTGTGTGTGTGTGTGTGTGTGTGTGTGTGTGTGTGTGTGTGTGTGTGTGTGTGTGTGTGTGTGTTTTTTTTTTTTTTACTGTAATTAAATGATCTCTTTAAGCATGTACTGTAGTTCCATGCACTAAACAACTAGATACTGGGATCAGCAGTGACATAAGCAACTTTGCGGATGACACCAAAATAGGGCGGCAGATTAATTCAGGGCAGGATGCAAATGCACTAAAGGAGGATTTAAATAAACTGCAGGAGTGGTCAGAAAATGGCAAATGAAATTCATCACCAGCAAATGCAGCGTACTTAATATTGGAAGAACAAATACTGTAAATGTATACAGCCTTCACAACATCAACCTAGAGAAGTCGACTTGTGAAAGAGACTTAGGGGTATTTGTAAGCCCGGACCTACCGTCTAGAAAACAGTGCGTTAATGTTCGAAATAAGGCAAACAGAGTATTAGATTTTATATCTAGAAGTGTAAGTAATAAGAGTGCAAAGGTCATATTGCAACTATATCTTGAGCTAGTCAAGTCGCACATCGATTATGCTGTTCATTTCTGGTGCCCTTATTATAGAATGGATATCAATTCGCTGGAGTCGGTGCAGCGAAGAATGACGAAAATGATTCCTTGACTTTGAAACCTTCCATATCAAGATAGGTTAAAGAAACTAAACTTGCATTCCCTAGAAAGATGAAGAGTGCGGGGAGATATAATAAAAGTATTTAAGTGGGTGAAAGGAATCAATAAAGGAGATAAAGTTCTTATAATATCCGAGCAGGATAGGACTCAAAGCAACGGATTTAAGTTGGAGAAGTTTAGGTTTAGGAGGGAGATAGGAAGGAACTGGTTCACAAATAGGGTAGTACTCGAATGGAACAAGCTTAACAACTTTGTAGTAAGTGCTGAAACGCTGGAAAGTTTTAAAGGGAGGCTAGATAGATTCATGGATGATAGAGAGTGGTTGTAACTCTAGACAGGGGCTGCCATGCATAGGCCATCCGGCCTATTGCAGACTCCTTATTTTCTTATGTTCTTATGATCTTAACTATTACAAATGATGGGAGGAGGTATTCTTTATCATTGACAAAAATACAGAATGTTGACGTATAAACTAATTACTGCGCTTGAGTAAAATCTTCAAACATGAACTGTAATTATCTCTATTTACTAAACAAGAACTAATTCGTCGGTATTGATGGAAATGCGGAATGTTGATGCTGATGTTATAATGTATCCCTGCGCTTCTACAACTAAGGTTTATCAATGTGTATTCTAGGTTAGGTAAGACACTGGTTCCCAATAATCAAGAATTGCAAAATGCATACAAAATTATAAACCTGACTGGGTGGTCCAGTGGGGCTGCTGACTCGGCGGCAGCTTGCAAGTTTCATTGACTTGGATATAAGCAAATTGAATTTTGATCCCATGTTCTTCCCAAGAAAGTTGAAGATTTGCTAAATAATAAGTTTGGTCGTGACAAGTGAAGTGAATTCTGGACGATTGATTTTATTGGCAAGCGTTTAATGTGTCATGTTTTACCCCATAAATTGTTTCCATTCCAAACTTATAATAAATATCACGAATTTATAAATTCTTCTTCTTTAAGTGCATCAGTTAATGCAACAGTGACCTTGTGAAGAAGTGTAAAAATAAAACATGATTATATGATTAAGAGCCTGTTTCTTCAGATTATTTTAATGCATTTATGACGATCGCGTTGCTGTCGATTTTTGTTTATATAAAATATTTGTTTCTGTTCTGGTAAATTCGAGATGATGTGCTGAATATTACAACACAACATTTTGACTCTCCAGGGGTTTCTAAATTTAATGTTTAAGCGAAAATCACACTAACCATTGTTTAAACCTGATAAAACGAACCAACCTAAATCAGTAAAGTTAGGTTTGGTTAAGTTCGGTTCGGCTGAGTTGGATAGTTAAGATTAGGATAGGTAGGTTACGTTACGTTACATTACGTAAACTTTAGTTGGGTTGGCTCAAGGTCAATATAGAGAGGTCGGCCGGCGCGCAGGTGAGGTCCGAGGCGGGCGGGAGTGATTACGTCAGGTGAACCACCCTATCTGCGTCTCCATGTACTTGACAAGTTGACCCCAGTCTTACCAGTGCCATTTGTGTTTACACACCACTGTCTGAGGCTTTAACTTTGAGAAGCATGAGTCCCAAATGTTATGAATATCTGAGAACTAAAAAAATAATTCCTTTACATAGTAAAACAACGCTTAATGAACGAGCCAAGAACTTTGCATACGAACCTGGCATCTTACACTCTGTGCTGTCACTCGTGAAGGCAAAGTCTGACACTTTTATTCCACTTGAAAGGTTAGCTGTGATATCATTAGATGAAATATGCAGTCCAATTTTTGTCAAAAAAATGCTCTAGCTCACTGAAATATTTTGGAAAAAGAAGACTACTGGAGAGTAGAAATTGGAAGGAAACTTCTGTCTTCATATATCTGGTGGACGAATGGTTTAACAGTGTGAATTCGTCTCATAAATTTGATGAAAAGCAATCACTTAATGCATTTGAAATTAATTTATGTGACCAATTAAATGTTCTGCATAGAATGATTGAAGTGGTGACAACAATTAGAGTAAAAAAAAAACTGTTGAAAGGCCTTTACAAGTTTCACTTGTGGGGTTGTACAAAATGCTGTGAAGGCTCAAGAAGTTACTCCTGGGAAAAGAAATTTCACTAATTTCTGAAAAAATCTAACACAACTAATGATAATTTTGACTGCTTGTCAAAAAATATAGGTCTTAGACAAACAAATGAGAAAGGTACACGTTTCAATGACAGAGAGCTGGTAGTAGAACTCTATCTAACTAATCATTGTTTCAAAGACTTTGATATTGACAATGAAGTAGAAAACAGTTAAGTCATGAGTTTGATTAAAACCTTGTTGAGAGTGTATAAACCCTGACAAAAATGCATGTAAAACAATAGATTTAGTCATAGAATAGGAAGCTCTTAGGTACGTTGATGGCTATATTGTAAGAAAGTTTTGTGGGAAATACTCTCACTTAGGCCAGAAAGTCACTGAGTACACATCCATGACCAAAACATGGGCAGAAGAAATAAACAGTGGTAAATTTTGAAAGAGAGCGCGGTTTTCGGCGATATAGTCAAATTGGAAATTGTGTAGAGAGAAGATTGATGGCAGATAGGCAAAATCCTAAAATCTTTTATGATGACACCCAATTCAGACAGCAATATAGGTTCAGCAAGGGAGATTTCCTTGATATTTTCCAAGATATGGAGCATCTACTTGACAGACCTGTTGTCTATGGTTCACCTCCACCTCCCATTCATTAGCTGATGATTGCTTTGAGATTCTTCGCAACGAATAGTTTCCAGGTAAGAAATATTTTGGTCACTAAATGAGTTATGGAACTGTGTTACAACACTTTCGTGTTTGGGTTCCATGAAGATAAGGCAGGTATATGTAAAGAATGCTGACGCTTCTTTATTTTGTGTTTTTCTTTAGGAAAACTATTTTGATGTTTTTTCAATATAATTGAATCAATGCTGAGTGCATTTTGGTTTTAATGTATTATTAAAGGAAAGTCTTTTCTTAACATTACTGATCAAGGGAAATGTGGGGTTAAAAGAACAGAAAGAAACCTAACCTAACCGAACCTAGCCAGGTTGCTACGCCCTGCATTGATTCATCTTGCTTTGGCTATGAATATTGACACCTGTCCCGGATTATATCTACAATTTATGTGTAATTGTTCTTCCTCTGTGATTTTTTTTTATCATATAACAACACAGCCACGTTGTAACACATTACCATAAGTCATTATAATTTTATGGTAATTGTAGTAACAAAAGTAACTTATAAAGTGCAACAAGAGATTTATCCTCCTCCGTAAAAACTCGTAGAGTCATAGTTGCCTCCATAATCTTGTAAGCATTACTCTCGATGGTGACTGGCTGTCGTAATGGTGTAAATGAAACGTGTTTGGATGGAATTTCAGTATTCAAATCCTTGCTCGTAATTGAAGAAAATACAGCAGATTACCCGAGCCAGGGTTCAAGCAGATGTTTTAAATAGGGGTAATCCACTGCAGAAATCTCGGATCGAGGAATCCCGTTTCGCACAGCTGAGCCGAGCTCAAATCCCAGGCTCAAACCACCGTTCTGAATTCGGGCCTAAATGTCCCACTGTAGTCTTTCCATTTTCCCACGAAGAATTGCATACTTCCCATTCCATGTTCCAATTTTGCTAATGTGTTTGCTCATTCTTAATCTATCCGTCGTGTTTAATACCCAATAGGTGGTACACTATTTGCAAGCACAGGAGGCAATGCGATTAGACCTTTAGGTGACGAAGATCCAACAGTAACGCCCGAGCCTAAGATTTTTTTGTTGTGATCCAGACAAAATTGTTTTTTTCCTTAAAATTGATGGAATATATGAACCACGGGACTGGTGAATCTAAACGGATCCGAACTACAGCTACACATATGAAAATATTTGGATTAGATGATCTGTACAAACAATAAATTACGGGGTGTTAAGCTCAAACTGTTGTGGATCCCCTCTCACATATATAGTATATATATATATATATATATATATATATATATATATATATATATATATATATATATATATATATATATATATATATATATATATATATATATATATATATATATATATATATATACATATGTTAGCGGGAGAGAAAAGGAGAGAAGAGAAGACAGGAATGCTGCGTTTAGCACGTTGCAGGTGTGACGTGAAGTTCTTAGAACAATTTTTTTAGGGGGGTCATATGCATGTTTTTCTCAGCACATGAGGACAGTGCTGTCTTTTTTTAGGGGGGTCGATTGTAATATTCAGAAATTTCAGAGTAATTTCAAACGCCGCGCCATTGGCGATACTGAGTTTTCAAGGTCGTCTGAGGGAAGAGAGCGCTCCCAGCACATAGCGAGAGGTTGTGGAACTAGGCCTATATGACTTAAATGTAATTCACGGAGTTAATAAAGACGCTAATCATGAAATTAAATATCAGTTATTATATTGAAAATAATTATAGATCGTTTCCCAGTCTGAAAATGTTGCGTACGTCCTAATTAAGTTTAATCGTCTGGTAAAAAAGTCACTCCCTGAAAGCGTGAACCAGGGAACAAGGTGGCCGGGGAGCTGTGAGAGAGGTCAAGGACCACCTCTGTGCTGTACCCAGGAGAGACTAATCGCGTGACCTGGTTCCTTCGTTTATTTAACATCAGTATTAACAAGTAAGTTTTATTCAATCTCAGACAAAGCTTGATAGGGCGGTAGGAACAAACGGTGATGTGAGACAATAGCTAACAGCCCGGGTTTTTCAGGGTTCTGTAGACCCCACGCCGTATGATAACGTCCACTGGCGGTATGAGACACGAGTGGTGAAGCGAGCTGTATGACCGTCCACTGACCTGGGTTTGAGCCACCTGTTGAGTATGGTGAGAGTTGGAGTGAACCCAGCTGTCTAGGTGCCCAACTAACGACGTGACGATCGTTTGGGGTCATCAACTCTCCTCTACCTCGGCTCACAATACCACCTATCTTCAAGCAGCTTAGTGAAAACCTTTTACTAACGGGAAGCTAGAGCTTCTCTCAACTGTACAAGGTCTGATTGGCTCACTCCCTTCCGCTTCATGGATGTACTGGGGGTAAAGTGAAGCCAGCTGAGTGATACAGGGTCACACACTGGGACCAAGAGTCTAGTGGAACTTAGAGGTACATTTCCAAGGTTGAGAAAGGCTGGTATGGCCTTAAACTACGGGTGCCTGTTGGTTGTGCCTTAAAAAACTACGGAGTGTAGGTGGAATCTATGTGTTAGGTTAGGAAGCGTGGTTCACAGATATTGGTGGACTCCGTAACTTCTTAATAATAGTGATACTATTTTTGTGTGTAGTTAATACTATTTTTTCAGTTACTGATGTTGTCTTGCTGTGTGTAGTTAATATTTCTTAAATAATTTTGATAGT
>NW_024734940.1:1442738-1618626 GCF_018991925.1 Homarus americanus | reverse complement strand
TACTATAGGGCTCAAAACATTTTATATTCGGGCGTGTGTGGGTGTGTGTGTGTGTGTGTGTGTGTGTGTGTGTGTGTTTGTGCGCGTGCGTGTGTGTGTGTGTGTGTGTGTGTGTGTGTGTGTGTGTGTGTGTGTGTGTGTGTGTGTGTTTGTGCGTGTGTGTGTGTGTGTGTGTGTGTGTGTGTGTGTGTGTGTGTGTGTGTGTGTGTGTGTTTGTTTTTTTACTGTAATTAAATGATCTCTTTAAGCATGTACTGTAGTTCCATGCACTAAACAACTAGATACTGGGATCAGCAGTGACATAAGCAACTTTGCGGATGACACCAAAATAGGGCGGCAGATTAATTCAGGGCAGGATGCAAATGCACTAAAGGAGGATTTAAATAAACTGCAGGAGTGGTCAGAAAATGGCAAATGAAATTCATCACCAGCAAATGCAGCGTACTTAATATTGGAAGAACAAATACTGTAAATGTATACAGCCTTAACAACATCAACCTAGAGAAGTCGACTTGTGAAAGAGACTTAGGGGTATTTGTAAGCCCGGACCTACCGTCTAGAAAACAGTGCGTTAATGTTCGAAATAAGGCAAACAGAGTATTAGATTTTATATCTAGAAGTGTAAGTAATAAGAGTGCAAAGGTCATATTGCAACTATATCTTGAGCTAGTCAAGTCGCACATCGATTATGCTGTTCATTTCTGGTGCCCTTATTATAGAATGGATATCAATTCGCTGGAGTCGGTGCAGCGAAGAATGACGAAAATGATTCCTTGACTTTGAAACCTTCCATATCAAGATAGGTTAAAGAAACTAAACTTGCATTCCCTAGAAAGATGAAGAGTGCGGGGAGATATAATAAAAGTATTTAAGTGGGTGAAAGGAATCAATAAAGGAGATAAAGTTCTTATAATATCCGAGCAGGATAGGACTCAAAGCAACGGATTTAAGTTGGAGAAGTTTAGGTTTAGGAGGGAGATAGGAAGGAACTGGTTCACAAATAGGGTAGTACTCGAATGGAACAAGCTTAACAACTTTGTAGTAAGTGCTGAAACGCTGGAAAGTTTTAAAGGGAGGCTAGATAGATTCATGGATGATAGAGAGTGGTTGTAACTCTAGACAGGGGCTGCCATGCATAGGCCATCCGGCCTATTGCAGACTCCTTATTTTCTTATGTTCTTATGATCTTAACTATTACAAATGATGGGAGGAGGTATTCTTTATCATTGACAAAAATACAGAATGTTGACGTATAAACTAATTACTGCGCTTGAGTAAAATCTTCAAACATGAACTGTAATTATCTCTATTTACTAAACAAGAACTAATTCGTCGGTATTGATGGAAATGCGGAATGTTGATGCTGATGTTATAATGTATCCCTGCGCTTCTACAACTAAGGTTTATCAATGTGTATTCTAGGTTAGGTAAGACACTGGTTCCCAATAATCAAGAATTGCAAAATGCATACAAAATTATAAACCTGACTGGGTGGTCCAGTGGGGCTGCTGACTCGGCGGCAGCTTGCAAGTTTCATTGACTTGGATATAAGCAAATTGAATTTTGATCCCATGTTCTTCCCAAGAAAGTTGAAGATTTGCTAAATAATAAGTTTGGTCGTGACAAGTGAAGTGAATTCTGGACGATTGATTTTATTGGCAAGCGTTTAATGTGTCATGTTTTACCCCATAAATTGTTTCCATTCCAAACTTATAATAAATATCACGAATTTATAAATTCTTCTTCTTTAAGTGCATCAGTTAATGCAACAGTGACCTTGTGAAGAAGTGTAAAAATAAAACATGATTATATGATTAAGAGCCTGTTTCTTCAGATTATTTTAATGCATTTATGACGATCGCGTTGCTGTCGATTTTTGTTTATATAAAATATTTGTTTCTGTTCTGGTAAATTCGAGATGATGTGCTGAATATTACAACACAACATTTTGACTCTCCAGGGGTTTCTAAATTTAATGTTTAAGCGAAAATCACACTAACCATTGTTTAAACCTGATAAAACGAACCAACCTAAATCAGTAAAGTTAGGTTTGGTTAAGTTCGGTTCGGCTGAGTTGGATAGTTAAGATTAGGATAGGTAGGTTACGTTACGTTACATTACGTAAACTTTAGTTGGGTTGGCTCAAGGTCAATATAGAGAGGTCGGCCGGCGCGCAGGTGAGGTCCGAGGCGGGCGGGAGTGATTACGTCAGGTGAACCACCCTATCTGCGTCTCCATGTACTTGACAAGTTGACCCCAGTCTTACCAGTGCCATTTGTGTTTACACACCACTGTCTGAGGCTTTAACTTTGAGAAGCATGAGTCCCAAATGTTATGAATATCTGAGAACTAAAAAAATAATTCCTTTACATAGTAAAACAACGCTTAATGAACGAGCCAAGAACTTTGCATACGAACCTGGCATCTTACACTCTGTGCTGTCACTCGTGAAGGCAAAGTCTGACACTTTTATTCCACTTGAAAGGTTAGCTGTGATATCATTAGATGAAATATGCAGTCCAATTTTTGTCAAAAAAATGCTCTAGCTCACTGAAATATTTTGGAAAAAGAAGACTACTGGAGAGTAGAAATTGGAAGGAAACTTCTGTCTTCATATATCTGGTGGACGAATGGTTTAACAGTGTGAATTCGTCTCATAAATTTGATGAAAAGCAATCACTTAATGCATTTGAAATTAATTTATGTGACCAATTAAATGTTCTGCATAGAATGATTGAAGTGGTGACAACAATTAGAGTAAAAAAAAAACTGTTGAAAGGCCTTTACAAGTTTCACTTGTGGGGTTGTACAAAATGCTGTGAAGGCTCAAGAAGTTACTCCTGGGAAAAGAAATTTCACTAATTTCTGAAAAAATCTAACACAACTAATGATAATTTTGACTGCTTGTCAAAAAATATAGGTCTTAGACAAACAAATGAGAAAGGTACACGTTTCAATGACAGAGAGCTGGTAGTAGAACTCTATCTAACTAATCATTGTTTCAAAGACTTTGATATTGACAATGAAGTAGAAAACAGTTAAGTCATGAGTTTGATTAAAACCTTGTTGAGAGTGTATAAACCCTGACAAAAATGCATGTAAAACAATAGATTTAGTCATAGAATAGGAAGCTCTTAGGTACGTTGATGGCTATATTGTAAGAAAGTTTTGTGGGAAATACTCTCACTTAGGCCAGAAAGTCACTGAGTACACATCCATGACCAAAACATGGGCAGAAGAAATAAACAGTGGTAAATTTTGAAAGAGAGCGCGGTTTTCGGCGATATAGTCAAATTGGAAATTGTGTAGAGAGAAGATTGATGGCAGATAGGCAAAATCCTAAAATCTTTTATGATGACACCCAATTCAGACAGCAATATAGGTTCAGCAAGGGAGATTTCCTTGATATTTTCCAAGATATGGAGCATCTACTTGACAGACCTGTTGTCTATGGTTCACCTCCACCTCCCATTCATTAGCTGATGATTGCTTTGAGATTCTTCGCAACGAATAGTTTCCAGGTAAGAAATATTTTGGTCACTAAATGAGTTATGGAACTGTGTTACAACACTTTCGTGTTTGGGTTCCATGAAGATAAGGCAGGTATATGTAAAGAATGCTGACGCTTCTTTATTTTGTGTTTTTCTTTAGGAAAACTATTTTGATGTTTTTTCAATATAATTGAATCAATGCTGAGTGCATTTTGGTTTTAATGTATTATTAAAGGAAAGTCTTTTCTTAACATTACTGATCAAGGGAAATGTGGGGTTAAAAGAACAGAAAGAAACCTAACCTAACCGAACCTAGCCAGGTTGCTACGCCCTGCATTGATTCATCTTGCTTTGGCTATGAATATTGACACCTGTCCCGGATTATATCTACAATTTATGTGTAATTGTTCTTCCTCTGTGATTTTTTTTTATCATATAACAACACAGCCACGTTGTAACACATTACCATAAGTCATTATAATTTTATGGTAATTGTAGTAACAAAAGTAACTTATAAAGTGCAACAAGAGATTTATCCTCCTCCGTAAAAACTCGTAGAGTCATAGTTGCCTCCATAATCTTGTAAGCATTACTCTCGATGGTGACTGGCTGTCGTAATGGTGTAAATGAAACGTGTTTGGATGGAATTTCAGTATTCAAATCCTTGCTCGTAATTGAAGAAAATACAGCAGATTACCCGAGCCAGGGTTCAAGCAGATGTTTTAAATAGGGGTAATCCACTGCAGAAATCTCGGATCGAGGAATCCCGTTTCGCACAGCTGAGCCGAGCTCAAATCCCAGGCTCAAACCACCGTTCTGAATTCGGGCCTAAATGTCCCACTGTAGTCTTTCCATTTTCCCACGAAGAATTGCATACTTCCCATTCCATGTTCCAATTTTGCTAATGTGTTTGCTCATTCTTAATCTATCCGTCGTGTTTAATACCCAATAGGTGGTACACTATTTGCAAGCACAGGAGGCAATGCGATTAGACCTTTAGGTGACGAAGATCCAACAGTAACGCCCGAGCCTAAGATTTTTTTGTTGTGATCCAGACAAAATTGTTTTTTTCCTTAAAATTGATGGAATATATGAACCACGGGACTGGTGAATCTAAACGGATCCGAACTACAGCTACACATATGAAAATATTTGGATTAGATGATCTGTACAAACAATAAATTACGGGGTGTTAAGCTCAAACTGTTGTGGATCCCCTCTCACATATATAGTATATATATATATATATATATATATATATATATATATATATATATATATATATATATATATATATATATATATATATATATATATATATATATATATACATATCATGTAAATCAAAACGTGATAAGATAAATCTTGATAATTTGATATATATATATATATATATATATATATATATATATATATATATATATATATATATATATATATATATATATATATATATATATATATATATATATATATATATATATATATATATATATATATATAATATTCAGAAATTTCAGAGTAATTTCAAACGCCGCGCCATTGGCGATACTGAGTTTCAAGGTCGTCTGAGGGAAGAAAGGGGCTCCCGCACATAGAGTTTCTGGAACTAGGCCTATACGATATTATATGTAATTTACCGAGTTAATAGGGATGCGAATCATGAAATTAAATATCAGGTATTAAATTGAAAATAATTATAGTTCGTTTCCCAGTCTGAAAATGTTGCGTACGTCCTAATTAAGCTGTTAATCGTCTGGTAAATATGCCACTCCTGAAAAGCGTGAACCAGTGACCAAACATGGCTTGGGGAGTTGTGAGAGAGGTCAAGCTAGCATGACCATCTCTGTTCTGTACCCAGGAGAGACGGATCGCGTGAACTGGTTCCTTCGTTTATTTAACATCATTATTAACAAGTAAATTTTATTCAATCTCAGACAAAGCTAGATAGGGCGGTAAGAACAAACGGTTATGAGAGACAATGGCTAACAGCCCGGGTTTTTTCAGGGTTCTGTAGACCCCACGGAGTATGATAACGTCCACTGGCGGTATGAAACGAGTGGTGAAGCGAGCTGTATGACCGTCCACTGACTTGGGTTTGAGCCACCTGTTGAGTATGGTGAGAGTTGGAGTGAAACCAGCTGTCTGGGTGCTCAACTAATGACGTGACGATCGTTTGGGGTCATCAGCTCTCCTCTACCTCGGCTCACAATATTACATATCTTCAAGCAGTTTAGTGGAAACCTTTTACTAACGGGAAGCTAAAGCTTCTCTCAATTGTACAAGGTCGTAGTTGCTCACTCCCTTCCGTTCAGGGATGTGCTGGGGGTAAAGTGAAGCCAGCTGAGTGAATGAATGATCACACACTGAGGCCAAGAGTCTAGTGGAACTTAGAGGTACATTTTCCAAGGTTGAGAAAGGATTGTTTGAGCCTTAACTACGGGTGCCAGTTGGTTATGCCTTAAAAAACTATGGAGTGCATGTGGGATCTATGTGTTAGGTTAAGAAGCATGGTTCATGGGTATTGGTGGACTCAATAACTTCTTAATAATAGTGATAATATTTTTGTGTGTAGTTAATACTATTTTTTTTCAGTTAGTGATGTTGTCTTGCTGTGTGTAGTTAATATTACTAAAATAAATTTGATAGTATTGTTTTTTATGTTGTGTCACTAATTGATGCCAGAGAATGAGGTAACTGTTTTTCAGATTAGGTTCCTCCTCTCTGTTGTAAGTCATACTGTGATTTAATTCCTTTCATGCATTTAAGATTTCTTTATAATTCCAATCTCAGGTATAACCCTTGTTCCCCAGAGTAGTGTTTAAGTTAGGTTAGGAGGTGTGCATCTGTTGGGGTAATATAAATTTATTGAGTGCCCTTAAGGCCTATTCATTGTGGAGTTAAAAATCTCTTATTTTTTTATACCATTCCCTCAGTGGTTAATGTATGATATATATGGACACAAAGTAGTACCTTCAGCTGTATATTATTATATTACTCTTATATTACTCCATTAATTATGTATAGTAAAGTATTACAGAACATGTATTAATTCAATGTAATATTCTATTTATTGTGCACCATATTATGTATATAAATTATCACATTTATACTTTATGTATTCAGCTTGTAAATGCTGGCATTTGTACAGGCCAGCGCGTAGTAATACATAGATAGATGTAGAGAGAGAAGACAGAGTCCTCGTGGCGTGACCACGGGCTTCTGCGTCCCATTGTATATATATCTCCCGTACGAGAATAGAACCTACTTTTAAGACAACAAGTGTTTGTGTATACCCTCAGTAGTATAGAACATTCTTTGGGTATCTCCCGGCAATACGCTAGATGGCGCAGTGAGTATTTCTCAGTGAGATACAGTGGACCAAGCCTTGCCCGGACTCTGTTAATGGCGTCTCTTCTTCAGTGACTTCAGCTTCAGACAGCAAGACTACTACAAGCCTCTAGACTTACAGTGTTGTGAAGTGCTATACTGTGAAGTGAAGTGTTTTGTGAAGTGCTGTGTATTTTAATCATAATTGTCTGTGCAAGTTTCGGTCAGATGACTAAGGGAGCGGCCCGACAGTACATGCTCTCCCGTCTCTGGTCTGAGGGTGACTGAGGAGCTAGCGCGACGCGGCCCACTCGCTCCTACGTCTGGCAGCGCGCCAAGTCTGTCCCCTCCCGCCAGGCACACACACACACAGACGCATTCACCTATTTTCTTGTGACTTCAGTCTTCTGTAATTCTGTGCATAGATTACAAGGGGCTGACCTGGTCTTTTGAACAAATAGAGTACAGAAGCAGTCGGCATGTCTCACAGGGATCAAAATGATACCCTGGACGATGGGGTTACGAGTTTTAGTGTGGGAGACCTCTCCCCACCCACGCTCACACCCCACGCTCCCCACAGTGACACCGCCCAGTCACCCACAGAATCTCCTCGCTCGTCGCGAGCCAGCTCTCCTGCGATGCATGCGTCCACAGATCTCCTCCAACTGATAAAGTGGATAGAAACTTCTCGACGCCAGGACGATATTGCAAGGAGAGAAGAGGAAGAAATTCGGTACAAAGAGTCTGAAAGACGACGCCACAAAGAGGAACAGACACGCAGAGAACTAGAAGATATACGTAGAAGTGAGGATGACCTGAGAAGAAGAGAGGATCAAGCCAGATTTGAAGTCTTGATTTCTCTGTTAGCCCCCCCACAACGATCTACCGTACAAGATTCGTCTGCTACTACTGACCTTGATGCGACTAGAAGTACTGGTACCTCATTTCCCAGAGTCGGAACAACACCTCAAAAGGCTGTAGTACAGACGCCTCCCTCTCTGATGTCTGACGCTTCTTATCAGATGTTTCGGGAATGGCGTCGACGTTGGCAAGACTACGCAACAATGGTTGACTTGTCAAGTTTATCACAGCCGAAACAAATGATACAGCTTCGTATGTGCTTGTCCTTAGAGACGCAACGTACTCTCGAGCACACACTTCAAGTGCCTCCTACGACAACTCTGACGGTAGAGGCCGTGCTCGACAAGTTGCAGGAACACGTCAAGGGACAGCGCAACGAAGCACTCAGGAGAAGAGAACTCCTCCAATGTAAACAGCTTGAGGGAGAATCTTTTGACGCGTTTTTTGTAAGGCTCAAAAGGTGTTCAGAGGAAGTTGATGTTTGTCCCGGACATTCTCAAGTCTGTGAAGAGACACAACGGGTGTCCGAGATGAAGAGCTAGTTCAGCGTCTCATTTCCCTCGACCCCACTTCCTCCCTTCAAGATGTTGTTACGAAATGTCGAGCGTACGAGGCCGCCAGGTGTGCGACTTCAGCTGTACGCTCACAGCCTGACCAGGTGAGGGCAGTGTCTTCCTACAGAAAGGGTAAGAAGCAGCAAAGTAACCCCACCCCTCACCCTCCAGCTACACCTACAGCAGCAGCTTTGTGTAACAGCTGTGCGAGACAGCATAATGCCTCCCAGTGCCCAGCTGCTCAAAGCGTGTGCAGAAGTTGCGACCGCCAGGGTCACTGGGCTTATACAGTCAAGTGCCCTGCCAGCAAAGTTCAGTGCAGACTTTGTGGTCGTGTGGGCCATTATGACAAATGTTGTCGTAAGAAGACACATAAAGGACGCCACCTAGGATCCAAGAAGTCATCCTCAGGTAGTGCTGGCGCGCCCCCTCCTTCTGGCAAGTATCAAGACGCTATGTCCAGTCGTTCCTGCCGTCGTGTACATAGTTCCACAGACACGACGCCCCAGCACATCAATGTCGTCATTTCTTACGGTAACTCGTCATCCAGTCTTCAGATGTTACCTGACACCGGTGCTGACGTCTCAGTAATTGGTCCACAACACTTAGCAAGATTGGGAATACCCCGGAGCAACCTACAGACCCCTTCTCAGACAACGAAACTGACAGCTGATGGTTCCAAGATGGCTCCTGCTTTGGGATCTTTCTGGGCTACCCTTACCTTTGGTAAGCAGTCTTGCTCAGACCGGATTGATGTTCATAATGGTATCCCGAGTCCGCTTTTATCATATGGCCATTGTCAAGCGTTGGCCATTATTTCCAAGGGATTCCCTAAACCTATTTTAAAGATCACCCATGTCAACAGGTTGAAGGAATTCCCTATCTCTACTAACACGTCTCCTTCTGACGCAAGAGCTTACCTTCTCAAGGAGTTTGCTGACGTGTTGGTTAATAAGAAATCTTTAGGATCCACACCACTCAAGCCGATGGTGGGTCCACCTATGAAGATTCATCTTAAGGATGGTGCTACACCTTTTGCCATCCACACCCCACGTTTGATTCCTCACGCCTACAAGGAGCTAGTTAAACAAGAACTTGACTCCATGGTTGCTCAGGGAATCATCAAACCGGCCGGAGACGAACCTTCACCTTGGTGCCACCCTCTCGTCCCCGTCGCCAAACCTCGTGGTGGAGTACGGATCACCACAGATCTGTCAAAACTTAACCAGCAAGTTTCCCGTCCAGCCCACCCTTCACCCACACCCTTCGCAGCTGTTCGAAGTGTGGACCCGAAGGCGAAGTTTTTTACAACTATGGACGCCTTATGTGGTTATTGGCAGATCGAGTTGGCCGAAGAAGACCAGCATTTGACTACATTCATCACACCATTTGGAAGATACCAGTATTGCAGAGGCCCCATGGGATTTGCCGCTACGGGCGATGCATTCTGTCAACGTGGTGACGCGGCCCTTCAAGGAGTCACGAATTGTGTCAAGGTGGTTGATGATATCTTACTCCACGACGAAGACTACTGTGCCCACCTCTCCCGGATATACGAAGTTCTCACCAGATGTCGAAAGTACGGGATTACCCTCAACGCTGACAAGTTTGTAGCCGCCGCTCCATCAGTGAACTTCTGTGGGTACACTCTCTCAGCATCAGGCATCGCAGCTGACCCGGAGAAAGTAAGTGGAATCAGGGATTTTCCAATCCCTGCCAACCTGACAGACCTCCGTTCTTTTTTGGGTCTGGTCAATCAGCTGGTTGAATTCACACCTGACATCTCCGCCGCAGCCCAGCCGTTACGCCCCCTGCTGAGCCCCAGGAGGACATTCCTGTGGACCCCAGATCATCAAGAGGCCTTCCAGCGAGTAAAGCAGGCCCTTGTAAGTCCACCTGTCATCGCCTGTTACGACCCAGCCCTACCCACCGTCCTCCAGACTGACGCCTCCAGACTCTACGGCGTTGGTTACGCCCTTCTGCAGGACCATGGCGGTGGACAACTCCGCTTAATTCAGTGTGGATCCCGGTTCATGACCGACGCTGAGACCCGATATGCTACGATTGAGCTGGAGATGTTGGCTGTTGTCTGGGCGATGGCGAAGTGCCGTTTCTACCTGATAGGACTTCAGCACTTCACCCTCTTCACGGATCATCGCCCCCTTATCCCTATAATCAATCACTACTCTTTGGATGCAGTAAAAAATCCTCGCCTTCAATGTCTGAAAGAGAAGCTCTCGCCTTATCTCTTCACGGCTGTGTGGCGTGCGGGTAAGCTGTTGTGCATCCCGGATGCCCTGTCCCGCGCCCCTGTCAGTCGCCCCACCCCAGAGGACGAGATGTTGTGTTTTACAGCTGCTGCATCCCTCAAGTCAGTGGTTTCATTGAAGGCCGTCTTCACATCAGAAGAGTCTACAGCACCGGATGCAGACAAGACCCTTGAAGATCTCCGCACCGCAGCCCGGGCCGACCCTTCCTACATCCGGCTCGTCGACTGTGTGTCTCAGGGATTTCCATCGAACCGATACGACCTTCATGAATCGCTACTCCCGTACTGGAAAATACGTGAGGTCCTCTATTGTGATGGAGACCTCGTCTTGTATGGTCCACGAGTAGTCATTCCTGCTGCCCTACACCGCCGTACCTTGGCCAGCCTTCACGACAGCCATCGAGGAGTGGAGGCCACCAAGCGACGGGCGAAGCAGACTGTATTTTGGCCCGGAATTGACGCGGATATTGCAAGTACCGTCCGTGCCTGTGAGCCGTGCCAGATTCTGCAACCTAGCCAGCAACAGGAACCTTTAATGTGCGACGATAACCCTTCAAGACCCTTCGAGTCTGTGTCGGCCGATTTCTTTGCAGTTGCAGGGAAGTCCTTCCTCGTCATTGCCGACCAACTGTTTGGATGGCCTGTTGTCGTCCCCTGTGGTAGTGATACAACGGCTACTGCTACCATCCGGAGCTTCACGCATTACTTCAGAGAAGTTGGTGTTCCCCTCTGCCTCAGGACTGATGGAGGACCCCAGTTCACCAGCCACGAGTTCCCGGACTTCATGGACCGTTGGGGAGTCCGACATGTCGTGACCTCGCCCCACTACCCCCAGGCGAATGGACACGCTGAAGCCGCAGTCAAGACTGTGAAACACCTGATCCTTAAGGTGTCACCCTCAGGAAATATCGACTGCGAGGACTTCGATCGAGGTTTGTTGGAATTACGCAACACCCCGAACTTCACCGGATGCTCCCCAGCCCAGGTTCTATACGGACATCATCTCAGGTCTTGTGTTCCTGCCCACCCAAAGTCTTTTTCTCAAGAGTGGCAGGCCAAGACTGAGGAATGTGACCGCCGTGCAGCAGAACGAGCCCTAGATGTCGCTGCTCGGTACGACTGTCATGCCCGCCCCCTTCCCAGGTTGAGTATCGGCCAGCAGATCAGGATTCAAGATCCGGTATCTCACCGCTGGGACAAGGTTGGGGTTGTTATGGGTATTGGCCGGTCCAGGGACTACCAAGTGCGTCTTCCTAGTGGTAGAGTATGGTGGAGGAACCGTCGTTTCCTCCGACCTGTGGAGCTGCCTAGTGTTGACCCCTCCCCAGTTGAGTCCCCTAATGCTGATGTCTCTAAAGTAAATCCATCCCCACCTTGTGTTTCTGCCCCAGTACTCCGCAGGTCCGAGCGACTCAGAAACAAAAGGTCCGCTCAAGATGAAACTATGAGCGTATAGGGGGGAGGGAGGTGTATGATATATATGGACACAAAGTAGTACCTTCAGCTGTATATTATTATATTACTCCTATATTACTCCATTAATTATGTATAGTAAAGTATTACAGAACATGTATTAATTCTATGTAATATTCTATTTATTGTGCACCATATTATGTATATAAATTATCACATTTATGCTTTATGTATTCAGCTTGTGAATGCTGGCATTTGTACAGGCCAGCGCGTAGTAATATATAGATAGATGTAGAGAGAGAAGACAGAGTCCTCGTGGTGTGACCACGGGCTTCTGCGTCCCATTGTATATATATCTCCCGTACGAGAATAGAACCTACTTTTAAGACAACAAGTGTTTGTGTATACCCTCAGTAGTACAGAACATTCTTTGGGTATCTCCCGGCAATATGCTAGAGTTAATATTATTTTGTTGAAAGCCTTAAGGCCTGTTTCATGTGTGCAAACAATACTTCTTAATAATTTGAATCTATTATTGTCTTATCAGGCATTGTCTGAGTTTCTAATAATTTCATAATCATGTACAACTTTTATCCCCCAGAGTAGTGTTTTAAGTTCAGGTTAAGAGGTGCACATATGTTGGTGTACCAATATTTGATTGTGGCCGCAGTGTTGGAGGGAATATAAGTGTCTAAATTTTACAGTGTGTCTCATTCATCCCAATCAAAGATGCTATCCTTCCACGGGTCACGGAGAATTCATTTTGTTGGTAAATTTAAGTGTTCTTGTGCTGGTTTGGATTTTTTCTCAAAGGGGCGCTTCCACTGCAATTTCCATCTAATAATTAATAAACCCCAAGTCAAGTGAGAAGTCCATCAAGTCCGACCGGTTACATATATATATATATATATATATATATATATATATATATATAAATATATATATATATATATATATATATATATATATATATATATATATATATATATATATATATACATATATTTCATTAGCCCAATAAGGCACGCAGACTTCTACATACAATCAACACCTCAACCCGCCAGGATTCGAACCCAGGGCCCCTGTTGGTCCAGAGGTAGCATTCCCCGGTCACAGATATGGGCTCGTGGGCAGTGGGTTCGAATCCTCGCGGGTTGAGGTGTTGATTTTATATATATATATATATATATATATATATATATATATATATATATATATATATATATATATATATATATATATATATATATATATATATATATATATATATATATATATATATATATATATATATATATATATATATATATATATATATATATATATATATATATATATATATATATATTATAATACAATATATATAATAATAATAATAATTCTAATAATAATAATAATAATTATAATAATAAATAATAATAATAATAATAATAATAATAATAATAATAATAATAAATAATAATAATAATAATTAATAATAAAACCATAATAATAATAATAATAATAATAATAAATAATAATAATAATAATAATAATAATAATAATAATAATAATAATAATAATAATAATAATAATAATAATAATAATAATAATAATAATAATAATAATAATAATAATAATAATAATAATAATACATACAAAATTAAAAAATAAGAATAAGAGTGAGACATTATTTATGAAGGTTGTGTGTAATTGTGTGTAAATGAGGCAGAAAGTCAGATCGGTATGCTGGGACTTTGTCATAATATTCGTGATGCGATATGGCACATCAAACTTGGGGGAAAAATCGCAAAACAAATCGTAGAGTGGAACAAACCTGGTGCCATGTCGATGGTTTCTATAGGAAGCCATTAATAAACCATTTTATTTACGATGGAAAACGCACCCTAATTAACCATGCAAGTCTACAGACTTGACCAACCCTCATTCGCTGCACGCTGTCAGCCGGATACAATACAGTACAATACCATACAATACCATACAATTCCGTACCATACAATACAATACACAACGAACTATAAATATTTTTAGGAATAAAACATAATAATATAGACATGTAAGACATGTTTTGTTATTAATCAGTGTGAAATGTATCTGTATTGGTGGCACAATCCTAATGGTCTCTAATCCTGTTGATTAGGTGAGGTTAATCTAGGTTTATTGAGATTAAAGATAAGGTGTGGGGTTTATTCTACCTTTGTTAGTCTCAGGTACGACCCTTATTGCAACAATCACAACCACGATTATAACAACCACGACCATGATTATAACAACCAGGACCATGATTATAACAACCACGACCATGATTATAACAACCACAACCATGATTATAACAACCACGACCGTGATTATAACAACCAGGACCATGATTATAAAAACCAGGACCATGATTATAACAACCACGACCATAATTATAACAACCACAACCATGATTATAACAACCACGACCGTGATTATAACAACCAGGACCATGATTATAACAACCAGGAAAATGATTATAACAACCACGACCATGATTACAATAACCAGGACCATGAATAAAACAACCAGGACCATGATTATAACAACGACGACCATGATTATAATAACCACGATCAAGATTATAACAACCACGACCATGATTATAAAAACCACGACCATGATTATAACAACCACGACCATGATCATAACAACTACGACCATGATTATAACAACCATGACCATAATTATAACAACTACGACCATGATGATAACAACCATGACCATGATTATAACGACTACAACCATGATTATAACAACCACGACCTGATTATAACAACCACGACTATGATCATAACCACGATCATGATTATGACAACCACGACCATGATTATAACAACCACGACCATGATTATAACAACCACGACTGTGATCATAACCACGACCATGATTATGCCAACCACGACCATGATTATAACAACCACGACCATGATTATAACAACCACGACCATGATTATAACAACCACGACCATGATTATAACAACCACGACAATGATTACAACAACGATGACCATTATTATAATAACCACGACCATGATTATAACAGCCACGACCATGATTATAACAACCACGCCTGTGATTATAACAACCACGACCATGATTATAACAACCATGACCATTATTATAATAACCACGACCATGATTATAACAACCACGACCATGATTATAACAACCACGACCATGATTATAACAACCATGACCATTATTATAATTTCCACGACCATGATTATAACAACCACGACCATGATTATAACAACCATGACCATTATTATTATAACCACGACCATGATTATAACAACCACGACCATGATTGTAACAACCACGCCTGTGATTATAACTACGACCATGATTTTGACAACCACGACCATGATTATAACAACCACGACCATGATTAGAACAACCACGCCCATGATTATAACAACAATGACCATTATTATAATAACCACGACCATGATTATAACAACCACGACCATAATTATAACAACCACGACCATGATTATAACAACCACGACCAACATTATAAGAAGCACGACCAAGATTATAACAACCACGACTATGATTATATCACCCACGACCATGATTACAACACCTACGACTATGATCATAAACCACGAGCATGACCATAAGCACGACCATGATTAAAACAAACCCGACCATGATTATAACAACCACGACCATGATTATAACAACCATGACCATTATTATTATAACCACGACCATGATTATAACAACCACGACCATGATTGTAACAACCACGCCTGTGATTATAACTACGACCATGATTTTGACAACCACGACCATGATTATAACAACCACGACCATGATTAGAACAACCACGCCCATGATTATAACAACAATGACCATTATTATAATAACCACGACCATGATTATAACAACCACGACCATAATTATAACAACCACGACCATGATTATAACAACCACGACCAACATTATAACAAGCACGACCAAGATTATAACAACCACGACTATGATTATATCACCCACGACCATGATTACAACACCTACGACTATGATCATAAACCACGAGCATGACCATAAGCACGACCATGATTAAAACAAACCCGACCATGATTATAACAACCACGACCATGATTATAACAACCACGACCATGATTATAAGAACCAGGACCATGATTATAACAACCACGACCATAATTATAACATCCAAGACCATGATTATGTCAACCACGACCTTGATTATAATAACCACGACCATGATTATAACAACTACGACCATGATTATAACAACCACGACCATGACCATAAGCACGACCATGATTAAAAAAACCCGACCATGATTATAACAACCACGACCATGATTATAACAACCACGACCATGATCATAACAACTGCGACCATGATTATAACAACCACGAATATGATTATATCACCCAAGACCATGATTATAAAAACCACAATTATGATTATAACAACCACGACCGTGATTATAGCAACCACGAACAAGCTTATAATAACCACGACCATGATTATAATAACCACGACCATGACTATAGCAACCACGACCATGATTATAATAACCACGACCATGATCATAACAACTACGACCATGAATATAACAACGACGACAATGATTATTACAACCACGACTATGAATATAACAACCAAGACCATGATTATAACAACTACAACCATGATTATAACAAACACGACCATGATTATAACAACCACGACTATGATCATAACCACGATCATGATTATGACAACCACGACCATGATTATAACAACCACGACCATGATTATAACAACCACGACTGTGATCATAACAACGACCATGATTATGACAACCACGACCATGATTATAACAACCACGACCATGATTAAAACAACGAAAACCATGAATATATCAACCACGACTATGATCATAACCAGGATCATGATTATGACAACCACGACCATGATTATAACAACCACGACCACGATTATAACAACCACGACTATGATCATAACCACGATCATGATTATGACAACCACGACCATGATTATAACAACCACTATGATCATAACCACGACCATGATTATAACAACCACGACCATGATTATAACAACGAAAACCATGATTATAACAACCACGACTATGATCATAACCACGATCATGATTATGACAACCACGACCATGATTATAACAACCACAACTATGATCATAACCACGACCATGATTATAACAACCACGACCATGATTATAACAATGACAACCATGATTATAACAACCACGACTATGATCATAACCACGATCATGATTATGACAACCACGACCATGATTATAACAACCACGACCATGATTATAACAACCACGACTATGATCATAACCACGACTGTGATCATAACCACCACCATGATTATGACAATCACGACCATGATTATAACAACCACGACCATGATTATAACAACGACAACCATGATTATAACAACCACGACTATGATCATAACGACGACCATGATTATGACAACCACGACCATGATTATAACAACCACGACCATGATTATTACAACCACGACTATGAATATAACAACCAAGACCATGATTATAACAACTACAACCATGATTATAACAAACACGACCATGATTATAACAACCACGACTATGATCATAACCACGATCATGATTATGACAACCACGACCATGATTATAACAACCACGACCATGATTATAACAACCACGACTGTGATCATAACAACGACCATGATTATGACAACCACGACCATGATTATAACAACCACGACCATGATTATAACAACGAAAACCATGATTATAACAACCACGACTATGATCATAACCACGATCATGATTATGACAACCACGACCATGATTATAACAACCACGACCACGATTATAACAACCACGACTATGATCATAACCACGATCATGATTATGACAACCACGACCATGATTATAACAACCACGACTATGATCATAACCACGACCATGATTATAACAACCACGACCATGATTATAACAATGACAACCATGATTATAACAACCACGACTATGATCATAACCACGATCATGATTATGACAACCACGACCATGATTATAACAACCACGACCATGATTATAACAACCACGACTATGATCATAACCACGACTGTGATCATAACCACCACCATGATTATGACAATCACGACCATGATTATAACAACCACGACCATGATTATAACAACGACAACCATGATTATAACAACCACGACTATGATCATAACGACGACCATGATTATGACAACCACGACCATGATTATAACAACCACGACCATGAATATAACAACCACGACTATGAATATAACAACCAAGGCCATGATTATAACAACGACGACCAAGATTTTAACAACCACGACCATGATTATAACAACCACGACTATGATCATAACAACCACGACCGTCTGGAAAACGAAGTGGCTGTTCGCTGTCAGCCGGACGGCGGATTTGCCGTAGCCAAACACGAGCGTTATAATTTTCACGCCTCGGTAAACTGTAACACTGGACTTGTCACCGGGCACGAAGTGCTCACGATGACTTGTCTAATATACAATAGCGCTAGGCGTGTGTTTGTGTGTATGTGTGTGTGTGTGTGTGTGTGTCTGGGCAGCCGAAACGGCACAATCGTTTTTCATCAAACTTGGTTGGAAAAATCGCAAAAAAATTAGTACACTGGAACAAACCTGGTCCCATATCGATGGTTTGTTTAGGAAGCCATTACATAAAAATTAGATTTACGCTGGAAAAAGATGCAGGTCTACGGACTTGGCACACCCTTATTCGCTGTCAGCCCACGATTGTAGTTATCATACGGCTCCCTCTTCCTCCCCCCACTTTTTTTCTTTGGCTACTTTGTTTAATGTTGTTTGTATTAGTAAAGGAAGGAAGATGAGTGAATAGAAGAATAAAGAAGGGGAAAACAGAAAATACTTAGAGATAACAGGTGGGGGGGTAGCGAGTTTCATCATGCGTTTCCATGCGCAGTTTCAACGTTACCAGACGACCTTACAGCTACAGTGTATACGTATTCCTGTGAGTGACTGTACATTAGAAAAGGAGAAGAGATAAAAAGACAATAACAGGAATGCATGGAAAAAATGACTACAATAGACACAGTGTGAATCTAGACAAGGAAACACACAGGTGGTTGACAAAAATAGACAGATTCATACATGCACAAATAGACAATATGGCAACTAACATGAGAGACAGACAGCTGACTGGTTCACATAAGTACTGACGGGCTTACATTCAAACACCACGCAGACGAACAGACAGTTGGGATGGCAATAGACAGGACGAAGGATAGACTTGACTCAGATTAGAAGGGATTTATAAACAAGAATAACACCAAATTGACCATAGCTGCGTCATTGAGGGTAGGAGGTTTTACATCCACCAGCGTAAATAATAAGACGCATTGAAAACTAACACCCACGCTGGAAAGAACATTGATGGTCGGTCAGTCATGTGAGATGGGCCTAGAACTGCCAAACGTAGATGATGACTATGATGACTTAACACAGGTGATGACTTAAGCAATATGTGACTAATATAACCAGAATTAAGGTCACTTCTCAACATAATATAATTTATCTCGGAATGATCATCGGTGATTCATATTGTTATTTTTTTTTTTTTAACCTCTCCTTATGGCGAATATTTCTTTAACTAATTATTCTAACCTTTGTTCAATTCCCTCTTATAGTATATTAGATACTGTAAGTCTCACCACCACGACCATGATTATAACAACCACAACCATGATTATAACAACCACGACCATGATTATAACAACCAGGACCATGAGTATAATAACCAGGACAATGATTATAACAACCAGGGCCATGATTATAACAACCACGACTATGATTATAACAACCACGACCATGATTGTAACAACCACGACTATGATTATAACAACCACGACCATGATTATAACGACCACGACCATGATTATAACAACCACGACCATGATTATAACATTCACGACCATGATAATAACACCCACGACCATGATTATAACAACCACAACCATGATTAAAACCACCGCGACCATGATTATAACAACCACGACCATGATTATAACAACCACGACTATGACTATAACCAGCACGAATATGATTATAACAATCACGACCATGATTATAACAACCACGACTATGATTATAACAATCACGACTATGATTTTAACAACGACAACCATGATTATAAAAACCACGACCATGATTATAACAGCTAGGACCACTATTATAACAACCACGACCATGATTATAACAACCAAGACAATGATTATAACAACCACGACCATAATAACAACCAAGACCATTTTTATAAAAACCACAACCATGATTATAACAGCCATGACCATGATTATAACAACCACAACCATGATTAAAACTAGCACGACCATGATTATATCAACCTGACTATGATTATATCACCCACGACCATGATTATACAAACCACGATTATGTTTTTAACAACCACGACCATGATTATAACAACCACGCCCATTCTTATAATAACCACGACCATGATTATAACAACCACGACCATGATTATAGCAACCACGACCATGATTATAACAACCACGACCATGTTCATAACAACTACGACCATGATTATAACAACGACGACAATGATTATAACAACCACGACTATGAATATAACAACCAAGACCATGACTATAACAACGACGACCAAGATTTTAACAACCACGACCATGATTATAACAACCACGACTATGATCATAACCACGACCATGATTATGACAACCACGACCATAATTATAACAAACACGACCATGATTATAACGACTACAACCATGATTATAACAACCACGACCATGATTATAACAACCACGACTATGATTATAACCACGATCATGATTATGACAACCACGACCATGATTATAACAACCACGACCATGAGTATAACAACCACGACTATGATCATAACCACGACCAGGATTATGACAAACCACGACCATGATTATAACAACCACGACCATGATTATAACAACGACAACCATGATTATAACGAATACAACCATGATTATAACAACCACGACCATGATTATAACAACCACGACCATGATAATAACAACCACGACTATGAATATAGAAACCAAGACCATGATTATAACAACGACGACCAATATTTTAACAACCACGACCATGATTATAACAACCACGACAATGATCATAACCACGACCATGATTATGACAACCACGACCATGATTATAACAAACACGACCATGATTATAACAACCACGACCATGATTATAACAACCACGACCATGATTATAACAACCACGACCGTGATTATAACAACCACGACCATCTGGAAAACGATGTCGCTGTACGGTGTCAGCCGGACGGCGGTTGTGCCGTAGCCAAACACGAGCATTCCAATTTTCACGCCTCGGTAAACTGTACCAGTGGACTCGTCACCGGGCACGAAGTGCCTACGATCACTTGTCTCATATGCTATAGCGCTAGGCGTGTGTGAGTGTGTGTTTGTGTGTGTGTGTGTGATGTTTGTGTAATAATAATAATAATAATAATAATAATAATTAACGGTTTATTGAAAAAGTTCTGCAGCCCGAAGGCTGAAAATATACATTGGACATAAATGACTTATTACATACATTGGTGGTTTAACAAAAGCCTTCATTAGAGAAAGGTGAAGGAACATACAGTGAACATACAGATTATTGTAGGTGTTGAACGGCAAACACGTAGTGTAGTAACTCCCTCCCAGATGGTGTTAGGAGGGACCTCACGTGGTGTAGTAGTTCCCTCACAGATGGTGTTATGAGGGGCCTCACGTGGTGTGGTAATTCCCTCACAGATGGTGTTATGAGGGGCCTCACGTGGTGTAGTAATTCCCTCACAGATGGTGTTATGCGGGGCCTCACGTGGTGTAGTAATTCCCTCACAGATGGTGTTATGAGGGACCTGACGTGGTGTAGTACCCTCAACAGATGGTGTTATGAGGGGCCTCACGTGGTGTAGTAATTCCCTCACAGATGGTGTTATGAGGGGCCTCACGTGGTGTAGTAGTTCCCTCACAGATGGTGTTATGAGGGGCCTCACGTGGTGTAGTAATTCCCTCACAGATGGTGTTATGAGTGGCCTCACGTGGTGTAGTAATTCCCTCACCGATGGTGTTATGAGGGGCCTCACGTGGTGTAGTAATTCCCTCACAGATGGTGTTATGCGGGGCCTCACGTGGTGTAGTAATTTCCTCACAGATGGTGTTATGAGGGACCTGACGTGGTGTAGTAATTCCCTCAACAGATGGTGTTATGAGGGGCTTCACGTGGTGTAGTAATTCCCTCACAGATGGTGTTATGAGGGGCCTCACGTGGTGTAGTAATATCCTCACAGATGGTGTTATGCAGGGCCTCACGTGGTGTCGTAACTCCTTCACATATGGTGTTATGAGGGGCCTCACGTGGTGTAGTAGTTCCCTCACAGATGGTGTTATGAGGGGCCTCACGTGGTGTAGTAATTCCCTCATAGATGGTGTTATGCGGGGCCTCACGTGGTGTAGTAATTCCCTCACAGACGTTGTTATATGAGTGAGGTGTGGTCCCAGGCCTTCCTATCGTAGACGAATTAACACATCGCTGGTTGTTGGGTCTCACGGGCCGTTATCACTGGGTACCTTGGACCTCACTGTGTGAAGGTTAACTTGGGTGCGACTGTTACTGTTGAGTTGTTCTCACTGACTTAAGCACTGTTCACCACTGTTCACCTCTGTTTAACACTGGTTCCATTCCTTTCCTAAATGAAATAGTAACTTCTGGCGAGAACTTGTTGATATTCCGGTGGGGAGGAGGGTTCAGGGGAGGGAGTTGGTATGGGCCAACTTAACAGTTGACCTGGCTGCTCAGAGAGGAGCGCCAGGTACGTCTTGACCCTTCGGTGGTCAAGGATGTAGTGTAATAATTAACGGTTTATTGAAAGAGCTTGGCAGCCAGAAGGCTGAAAATATACAGTTACATATTTGGGGAATGGGTTAAGAATTACAAATAATATACAAGTAACGTAAGTGACACAAATATGACATATAATAACTAGATGGGGAAAAGCTCAAACTACAGTTCATTTCAACATAGTGACAGTGCAAGGAGTAGTGTTTACTGGGAGTGAATACACTGATTTATTACAAGTTACTGATAATTTTTACAATGGTTAGGACTGGGCTGTTCTTATAGCGATCAGTTCGTGCACGTATGGGCTGGATGCGGTTGTGGTGTCGAACAGCAATTCTCGGACTAGGGATCTCAGGTGGTAGTAGGAGCCGGTGTCGGGGATGGTGTAGAAGCTTCTTACCAAATTTGCAGATGAGGTCGTGGTGATGGTCAGTGAGAGTCAAAAGGGTCAGTGTGTTCAGCGCTTCTTGATATGTGGAGTAGGAAGGGGAGAGAATAATCTTGCATGCCCTCTTTTGCACTTTTTCTAGGTGTTTACGTTGTGTGGCATTTAGGGAGGAAGACCAGGTGGGGGAGGCATAGGTGAGCTTGGGAAGTATGAATGTTGTGTAAACACTGAGGAGCTCGTGTGTGTGTGTGTGTGTGTGTGTGTCAGGGCAGCCGAAACGGCACAATCGTTTTCATCAAACTTGGTTGGAAAAATCGCAAAAAAAATTCGTACAGTGGAACAAACCTGGTCCCATATCGATGGTTTGTTTAGAAAGCCATTACATAATAATTTTATTTACGCTGGAAAAAGATGCAAGTCTACGGACTTGGCACACCCTTATTCGCTGGACGCTCTCAGCCCACGATTGCAGTTATCATACGGCTCCCTCTTCCTCCCCCCACTTTTTTTCTTAGTCTACTTTTTTTAATGTTGTTTGGATTAGTAAAGGAAGGAAGATGAGTGAATAGAAGAATAAAGAAGGGGGAAACAGAAAATACTTAGAGATAACAGGGGAGCAGAGTTTCATCATGCGTTTCCATGCGCAGTTTCAACGTTACCAGACGACCTTACAGCTACAGTGTATACTTATTCCTGTGGGTGACTGTACATTAGAAAAGGAGAAGAGATAAAAAACAATAACAGAAATGCATGGAAAAAATGACTACAATAGACACAGGGTGAATATAGAGAGGGAAACAGTCAGGAGGTTGACAAAAATAGACAGATTCATACATGCACAAATTGACAATATGGCAACTAACATGACAGACAGACAGCTGACTGGTTCACATTAGTACTGAAGGGCTTACATTCAAACACCACGCAGACGAACAGACAGTTGGGATGGCAATAGACAGGACGAAGGATAGACTTGACTCAGATTAGAAGGCATTTACAAACAAGAATAACATCAAATTGACCATAGCTGCGTCATTGAGGGTAGGAGGTTTTACATCCACCAGCGTAAATAATAAGACGCATTGAAAACTAACACCCACGCGGGAGAGAACATCGATGGTCGGTCAGTCATGTGAGACGGGCCTAAAACTGCCTAACTTAGATGATGACTATGATGACTTAACACAGGTGATGACTTAAGCAATATGTGACTAATATAACCAGAATCAAGGTCACTTCTCATCATAATATAATTTATCTCGGAATCATCATCGGTGATTCATATTATTATTTTGTTTTTAACCTCTCCTTATGACGAATATTTCTTTAACTAATTATTCAAACTTTTATTCTATTCCTTCTTATAGTATATTAGATACTGTAAGTCTCACCACCACGACCATGATTATAACAACCACGACCATGATTATGACAGCCACGACCATGATTATAACAACCAGGACAATGATTATAACAACCAGGACAATGATTATAACAACCAGGACCATGATTATAACAACCACGACTATGATTATAACAACCACGACCATGAATATAACAGCCACGGCTATGATTATAACAACCACGACCATGATTATAACAACCACGACCATGATTATAACAACCACGACCATGATTATAAGACCAACGACCATGATTATAACACACACGACCATGACTATAACAATCACGACCATGATTAAACCACCGCGACCATGATTATAACAACCACGACCATGATTATAACAACCAAGACTATGACTATAACCAGCACGACAATGATTATAACAACCACGACCATGATTATAACAACCACGACTATGATTATAACAATCACGACTATGATTATTACAACCACGACTATGACTATAACCAGCACGACCATGATTATAACACGCACGACCATGATTAAAACAACCACGACCATGATTATAACAACCACGACTATGATTATAACAACCACGACCATAAAAACAACCAAGACCATTTTTATAACAACCTCGACCATGATTATAACAACCACGACTATGATTATAACAATCACGACTATGATTAACAACCACGACTCTGACTATAACCAGCATGACTATGATTATCACAACCACGACCATGATTATAACAACCACGACCATGCTTATAATAACCACGACAAATGATTACAACAACCACGGAAATGATTATATCAACCACGACCATGATTATAACAACCACGACCATGATCATAACAACTACGACCATGATTATAACAACAACGACAATGATTATAACAACCACGACTATGAATATAACAACCAAGACCATGATTATAACAACCACGACTATGATCATAACAAGGACCATGATTATGACAACCACGACCATGATTATAACAACCACGACCATGATTATAACGACTACAACCATGATTATAACACCCACTACCATGGTTATAACAACCACGACTATGATCACAACCACGATCATGATTATGACAACCACGACCATGATTATAACAACCACGACCATGATTATAACAACCACTACTATGATCATAACCAGGACCATGATTATGACAACCACGACCATGATTATAACAACCACGACCATGATTATAACAACGACAACCATGATTATAACGACTACATCCATGATTATAACAACGACCATGATTATAACAACCACGACTATGATCATAACCAGGACCATAATTATGACAACCACGACCATGATTATAACAACCACGACCATGATTATAACAACGACAACCATGATTATAACGACTACATCCATGATTATAACAACCACGACAATGATTATAACAACCAAGACCATGATTATAACAACCACGACTATGAATATAACAACCAAGACCATGATTATAACAACGACGACCAAGATTTTAACAACCACGACCATGATTATAACAACCACGACTATGATCATAACCACGACCATGATGATGACAACCACGACCATGATGATGACAACCACGACCATGATTATAACAACCACGAAAATGATTATAACAACCACGACCATGATTATAACATCCACGACCATGATTATAACAACCACGACCATCTGGAAAACGATGTCGCTGTTCGCTGTCAGCCGGACGGCGGTTGTGCCGTAGCCAAACACGAGCGTTCAAATTTTCACTCCTCGGTAAACTGTACCACTGGACTCGTCAACGGGCACGAAGTGCCCACGATCACTTGTCTAATATGCTATAGCGCTAGGCGTGTGTGTGTGTGTGTGTGTGTGTGTCAGGGCAGCCGAAACGGCACAATCGTTTTCATCAAACTTGGTTGGAAAAATCGCAAAAAAAATTCGTACAGTGGAACAAACCTGGTCCCATATCGATGGTTTGTTTAGGAAGCCATTACATAATAATTTTATTTACGCTGGAAAAAGATGCAAGTCTACGGACTTGGCACACCCTTATTCGCTGGACGCTCTCAGCCCACGATTGCAGTTATCATACGGCTCCCTCTTCCTCCCCCACTTTTTTTCTTAGTCTATTTTTTTTAATGTTGTTTGGATTAGTAAAGGAAGGAAGATGTGTGAATAGAAGAATAAAGAAGGGGGAAACAGAAAATACTTAGAGATAACAGGTGGGGGAGCTGAGTTTCATCATGCGTTTCCATGCGCAGTTTCAACGTTACCAGTCGACCTTACAGCTACAGTGTATACTTATTCCTGTGGGTGACTGTACATTAGAAAAGGAGAAGAGATAAAAAGACAATAACAGGAATGCATGGAAAAAATTACTACAATAGACACAGGGTGAATATAGACAGGAAAACAGACAGGAGGTTGACAAAAATAGACAGATTCATACATGCACAAATAGACAATATGGCAACTAACATGACAGACAGACAGCTGACTGGTTCACATTAGTACTGACGGGCTTACATTCAAACACCACGCAGACGAACAGACAGTTGCGATGGCAATAGACAGGACGAAGGATAGACTTGACTCAGATTAGAAGGCATTTACAAACAAGAATAACACCAAATTGACCATAGCTGCGTCATTGAGGGTAGGAGTTTTTACATCCACCAGCGTAAATAATAAGACGCATTGAAAACTAACACCCACGCTGGAAAAAACATCGATGGTCGGTCAGTCATGTGAATTGGGCCTAGAACTGCCTAACGTAGATGATGACTATGATGACTTAACACAGGTGATAACTTAAGCAATATGTGACTAATATAACCAGAATCAAGGTCACTTCTCTTCATAATATAATTTATCTCGGAATGATCATAGGTGATTTATATTATTATTATTATTTTTTAACCTCTCCTTATGGCGAATATTTCTTTAACTAATTATTCTAACCTTTATTCTATTCCTTCTTTTAGTATTTTACATACTGTAAGTCTCACCACCAGGACCATGATTATAACAACCACGACTATGACTATAACAACCACGACCATGATTATAACAACCACGACCAGGATTATAACAACCACGAATAAGACTATAACCAGAACGACTATGATTATAACTACCACGACCATGATTATAACAACCACGACTAAGATTATAACAATCACGACTACTATTATAACAACCACGACCATGATTATAAAAACCACGACCATGATTATAACAGCCAGGACCATGATTATAACAACCACGACCATGATTATATCAACCACGACTATGATTATAACAACCACGACCATGATTATAACAACCACGATAATGATTATAACAACCACGACCAAGATTATAACAACAACGACCATGAATATAGCAACCACGACCATGATTATAACAACCGACCATGATTATAACAACCACGACCATGATTATAAAACCAACACCCGACCATGATTATAACAACCACGACCATGATTATAACAACCACGACTATGATTATAACAACCACGACCATAAAACAACCAAGACCATTTTTATAACAACCTCGACCATGATTATAACAACCACGACCATGATTATAACAACCACGACCATGATTATAACAGCCAGGACCATGATTATAACAACCACGAATATGATTATAACAACCACGACCATGATTATAACAACCACGACCATGATTATAAGAGCCAGAACCATGTTTATAACAACCACGACCATGATTATAATAACCACGACTATGATTATAACAACCACGACCATGATTATAACAATCACGACCATGATTATAACAACCACGACCATGATTATAACAGCCAGGACCATGATTATAACAACCACGAATATGATTATAACAACCACGACCATGATTATAACAACCACGACCATGATTATAAGAGCCAGAACCATGTTTATAACAACCACGACCATGATTATAATAACCACGACTATGATTATAACAACCACGACCATGATAACAACCAAGACCATGATTATAAAAACCACAACTTTGATTATAATAACCACGACCATGATTATAACAACCACGACCATGATTATAACAACCACGACTATGATTATAACAACCACGACTATGATGATAACAACCACGACTATGATTATAGCAACCATGACAATGATTATAACAACCACGACCATGATTATAACAACCACGACCATGATTATAACAACCTCGGTAAACTGTATAACCGGACTCGCCACCGGGCACGAAGTTCCCACGATCACTTGCCTAATATGCTATAGGACTATCTGTCTGTCTGTGTGTCTGTCTGTTTGTCTGTCTGTGCAGCCGAAACGGCTCAATCGTTTTTCATCAAACTTGGTGGATAAATCGCAAAAAATTCGTACAGTGGAACAATCCTGGAACCATGTCGATGGTTTCTTTAGGAAGGCTTTCGTTAACAATTATATTTACGATGGAAAATGATGCAAGTCTAAGGACTTGGTGCACCCTCATTCGCTGTACACTGTCGGCCCTTGATTGCAGTTTTCGTACGGCTCCCTCCTCTTCCCCCACTTTTTTTTCTTAGCCTACTTTTTTTTAATGTTCTTTGGATTAGTAAAGGACGGAAGATGTGTAAATAGAATAATAAAGAAGGGAAAACAGAAAATACTTAGAGATAACAGTGTGGGGGGAGCTGAGTTTCATCATGAATCTGGATGCGCAGTTTCAATGTTACCAGACGACCTTACAGCTACAGTGTACAGTTATTCCTGTATCTGACTGCACAAGGAAATGAGATAATAACAGGAATGTATGGAGAAGATGACTACAATATAGACACAGGGTGAATTTAAACAGTAAAACAGACAGGAGATTGACAAAAATAGACAGATTCATAAAATGCACAAATAGACAATATGACAGACAGACAGCTGACTCACTGGTTCACAATACCCAAACAGGCAGACACACGCCAACAACGGATAAGACAGACAGATTTGACGACACAAAGAGTACAAATGGGCCTACATTCAAACACCACGCAGACGAACAGACAGTTGGGATGGCAATAGACAGGACGGATAGACTTGAGACAGATTAGAATGCATTTATAAACAAGAATTACAGCAAATTGACCATAGCTGCGTCAGTGAGGGTAGGAGGTCTTACATCCACCAGCGTAAATAATAAGACGCATTGAAAAGTAACACCCTCGCGCGGGAAAGACATCGATTGTCGGTCAGTCATGTGAGATGGGCCTAAAACTGACTAATGCAGATGATGACTATGATGACTTAACACAGGTGATGACTTAAGCAGATGGTGACTAATATAACCAGAATCAAGGTCACTTCTCTTCATAATATAATTTATCTCGGAATGATCATCGGTGATTCATAATAATTTTTTTTTATGATTTTAACCTCTCCTTATGGCGAATATTTCTTTAATTATTCTAAAGTTTATTCTATTCCTTGTTATAGTATATTAGATACTTTAAGTATCACGACCGCGACCATGATTATAAAAACCACGACTATGATTATAACAATCACGACTATGATTATAACAACAACGACTATGATTATAACAACCACGACCATGATTATATCAACCACGACCATGATTATAACAACCAAAACCATGATTATAACAACCACGACCATGATTATCTCATATACTATAGGAATAACCGTGTGTTTGTGTGTGTCTGTTCTTGGGAGCTGAAATGGCGCAATTTTTTATCTTCAAACTTGGTGGAAAAATCGCAAAAAAATTCGTAGAGTGGAACAAACCTGGTCCCATGTCGAAGGTTTCTTTAATTAACCATTTTATTTACTCTGGAAAACGATGTCGCTGTACGCTGCCAGCCTTCTGGCGGTTGCGCGCTAGCCAAACACGAGCATTCGAACTTTCACGCTTTGGTAAACTGTATCACCGGACTCGCCACCGGGCACAAAGTGCCCACGATCACTTGTGGTCTACTATTAGACAACTCATTATGCTCCCAATATATTCCCAGGTGGTAGTACCTCCCTGTTTGACAGCTGCTTACTACCTACTCTAGCGTATTGCCAGATACCCAAAGAATGTTCTATATTACTGAGGGTATATACAAACACTTGTTGTCATTAAAAGTAGGCTCTATTCTCGTACGGGAGATATATACAAACAGTAGGACGCGGAAGCCTGTGATCACGCCACCAGGACTCGGTCTTCACTATCTACATCTATCTATGTATTACTACGCGCTGGCCTGTACAAATGCCAGCATTCACAAGCTGAATACATAAAGTATAAATGTGATAATTTATATACATAATATGGTGCACAATAAATGGAATATTACATAGAATTAATACATGTTCTGTAATACTTTACTATACATAATTAATAAGAGTAATATAAGAGTAATATAATAATATGCAGCTGAAGGTACTACTTTGTGTCCATATATATCATACACCTCCCTACCCCCTATACGCTCATAGTTTCATCTTGAGCGGACCTTCTGTTTCTGAGTCGCTCGGACCTTCGGAGTACTGGGGCAGAAACACAAGGTGGGGATGGATTTACTTTAGAGACATCAACATTAGGGGACTCAACTGGGGAGGGGTCAACACTAGGCAGCTCCACAGGTCGGAGGAAACGACGGTTTCTCCACCATACTCTACCACTAGGAAGACGCACTTGGTAGTCCCTGGACCGGCCAATACCCATGACAACCCCAACGTTGTCCCAGCGGTGAGATACCGGATCTTGAATCCTGATCTGCTGGCCGATACTCAACCTGGGAAGGGGGCGGGCATGACAGTCATACCGAGCAGCGACATCTGCGGCTCGTTCTGCTGCACGGCGGTCACATTCTTCAGTCTTGGCCTGCCACTCTTGAGAAAAAGATTTTGGGTGGGCAGGAACACAAGACCTGAGATGATGTCCGTATAGAACCTGGGCTGGGGAGCGTCCGGTGAAGTTCGGGGTGTTGCGTAACTCCAACAAACCTCGATCGAAGTCCTCGCAGTCGATATTTCCTGAGGGTGACACCTTAAGGATCAGGTGTTTCACAGTCTTGACTGCGGCTTCAGCGTGTCCATTCGCCTGGGGGTAGTGGGGCGAGGTCACGACATGACGGACTCCCCAACGGTCCATGAAGTCCCGGAACTCGTGGCTGGTGAACTGGGGTCCTCCATCAGTCCTGAGGCGGAGGGGAACACCAACTTCTCTGAAGTAATGCCTGAAGCTCCGGATGGTAGCAGTAGCCGTTGTATCACTACCACAGGGGACGACAACAGGCCATCCAGACAGTCGGTCGGCAATGACGAGGAAGGACTTCCCTGCAACTGCAAAGAAATCGGCCGACACAGACTCGAAGGGTCTTGAAGGGTTATCGTCGCACATTAAAGGTTCCTGTTGCTGGCTGGGTTGCAGAATCTGGCATGGTTCACAGGCACGGACGGTACTTGCAATGTCCGCGTCAATTCCGAGCCAAAATACAGTCTGCTTCGCCCGTCGCTTGGTGGCCTCCACTCCTCGATGGCTGTCGTGAAGGCTGGCCAAGGTACGGCGGCGTAGGGCAGCAGGAATGACTACTCGTGGGCCATACAAGACGAGGTCTCCATCACAATAGAGGTTCTCGCATATTTTCCAGTACGGGAGTAGCGATTCATGAAGGTCGTATCGGTTAGATGGAAATCCCTGAGACACACAGTCGACGAGCTGGATGTAGGAAGGGTCGGCCCGGGCTGCGGTGCGGAGATCTTCAAGGGTCTTGTCTGCATCCGGTACTGTAGACTCTTCTGATGTGAAGACGGCCTTCAATGAAACTACTGACTTGAGGGATGCAGCAGCTGTAGAACACAACATCTCGTCCTCTGGGGTGGGGCGACTGACAGGGGCGCGGGACAGGGCATCCGGGATGCACAACAGCTTACCCGCACGCCACACAGCCGTGAAGAGATAAGGCGAGAGCTTCTCTTTCAGACGTTGAAGGCAAGGATTTTCTACTGCATCCAAAGAGTAGTGATTGATTATAGGTATAAGGGGGCGATGATCCGTGAAGAGGGTGAAGTGCTGAAGTCCTATCAGGTAGAAACGGCACTTCGCCATCGCCCAGACAACAGCCAACATCTCCAGCTCAATCGTGGCATATCGGGTCTCAGCGTCCGTCAGGAACCGGGATCCACACTGAATTAAGCGGAGTTGTCCACCGCCATGGTCCTGCAGAAGGGCGTAACCAACGCCGTAGAGTCTGGAGGCGTCAGTCTGGAGGACGGTGGGTAGGGCTGGGTCGTAACAGGCGAGGACAGGTGGACTCACAAGGGCCTGCTTAACTCGCTGGAAGGCCTCTTGATGATCTGGGGTCCACAGGAATGTCCTCCTGGGGCTCAGCAGGGGGCGTAACGGCTGGGCTGCGGCGGAGATGTCAGGTGTGAATTCAGCCAGCTGATTAACCAGACCTAAAAAAGAACGGAGGTCTGTCAGATTGGCAGGGGTTGGAAAATCCCTTATTCCACTTACTTTCTCCGGGTCAGCTGCAATGCCTGATGCTGAGAGAGTGTACCCACAGAAGTTCACTGATGGAGCGGCGACTACAAACTTGTCAGCGTTGAGGGTAATCCCGTACTTTCGACATCTGGTGAGAACTTCATATATCCGGGAGAGGTGGGCACAGTAGTCTTCGTCGTGGAGTAAGATATCATCAACCACCTTGACACAATTCGTGACTCCTTGAAGGGCCGCGTCACCACGTTGACAGAATGCATCGCCCGTAGCGGCAAATCCCATGGGGCCTCTGCAATACTGGTATCTTCCAAATGGTGTGATGAATGTAGTCAAGTGTTGGTCTTCTTCGGCCAACTCGATCTGCCAATAACCACATAAGGCGTCCATAGTTGTAAAAAACTTCGCCTTCGGGTCCACACTTCGAACAGCTGCGAAGGGTGTGGGTGAAGGGTGGGCTGGACGGGAAACTTGCTGGTTAAGTTTTGACAGATCGGTGGTGATCCGTACTCCACCACGAGGTTTGGCGACGGGGACGAGAGGGTGGCACCAAGGTGAAGGTTCGTCTCCGGCCGGTTTGATGATTCCCTGAACAACCATGGAGTCAAGCTCTTGTCTAACTAGCTCCTTGTAGGCGTGAGGAATCAAACGAGGGGTGTGGATGGCAAAAGGTGTAGCACCATCCTTAAGATGAATCTTCATAGGTGGACCCACCATCGGCTTGAGTGGTGTGGATCCTAAAGATTTCTTATTAACCAACACGTCAGCAAACTCCTTGAAAAGGTAAGCTCTTGCGTCAGAAGGGGACGTGTTAGTAGAGATAGGGAATTCCTTCAACCTGTTGACATGGGGGACCTTTAAGATAGGTTTAGGGAATTCCTTGGAAATAATGGCCAATTCTTGACAATGGCCATATGATAAAAGCGGAGTCGGGATACCATTATGAACATCAATCCGGGCTGAGCATGACTGCTTACCAAAGGTAAGGGTAGCCCAGAAAGATCCCAACGCTGGAGCCATCTTGGAACCATCAGCTGTCAGTTTCGTTGTCTGAGGAGGGGGCTGTAGGTTGCTCCGGGGTATTCCCAAACTTGCTAAATGTTGTGGACCAATTACTGAGACGTCAGCACCGGTGTCAGGTAACATCTGAAGACTGGATGACGAGTTACCGTAAGAAATGACATTGATGTGCTGGGGCGTCGTGTCTGTGGAACTACGTACACGACGGCAGGAACGACTGGACACAGCGCCTTGATGCTTGCCAGAAGGAGGGGACGCGCCAGCACTACCTGAGGATGACTTCTTGGATCCTAGGTGGCGTCCTTTATGTGTCTTCTTCCGACAACATTTGTCATAATGGCCCACACGACCACAAAGTCTACACTGAACTTTGCTAGCAGGGCACTTGACTGTGTAAGCCCAGTGACCCTGGCGGTCGCAACTTCTGCACACGCTTTGAGCAGCTGGGCACTGGGAGGCATTATGCTGTCTCGCACAGCTGTTACACAAAGCTGCTGCTGAAGGTGTAGCTGGAGGGTGAGGGGTGGGGTTACTTTGCTGCTTCTTACCCTTTCTGTAGGAAGACAATGCCCTCACCTGGTCAGGTTGTGAGCGTAAAGCTGAAGTCGCACGCCTGGCGGCCTCGTACGCTCGACATTTCGTAACAACATCTTGAAGGGAGGAAGTGGGGTCGAGGGAAATGAGACGCTGAACTAGCTCTTCATCTCGGACACCCGTTAAAATGATTGTCTTAAGTTGTGTCTCTTCACAGACTTGAGAATGTCCGGGACAAACATCAACTTCCTCTGAACACCTTTTGAGCCTTACAAAAAATGCGTCAAAAGATTCTCCCTCAAGCTGTTTACATTGGAGGAGTTGTCTTTTCCTGAGTGCTTCGTTGCGCTGTCCCTTGACGTGTTCCTGCAACGTCGAGCACGGCCTCTACCGTCAGAGTTGTCGTCGGAGGCACTTGAAGTGTGTGCTCGAGAGTACGTTGTGTCTCTAAGGACAAGCACATACGAAGCTGTATCATTTGTTTCGGCTGTGATAAACTGGACAAGTCAACCATTGTTGCGTAGTCTTGCCAACGTCGACGCCATTCCCGAAACATCTGATAAGAAGCGTCAGACATCAGAGAGGGAGGCGTCTGTACAGCAGTCTTTTGAGGTGTTCCGACTCTGGGAAATGAGGTACCAGTACCTCTAGTTGCATCAACGTCAGTAATAGCAGACGAATCTTGTACGGTAGAACGTTGTGGGGAGGCTAACAGAGAAATCAAGACTTCAAATCTGGCTTGATCCTCCTGTCTTCTAAGGTCATCCTCACGTCTACGTATGTCTTCGAGTTCTCTGCGTTGTTGTTCCTCTTTGTGGCGTCGTCTTTCAGACTCTTTGTACCGAATTTCTTCCTCTTCTCTCCTTGCAATATCATCCTGGCGTCGAGAAGTTTCCATCCACTTTATCAGTTGGAGGAGATCTGTGGACGCATGCATCGCAGGAGAGCTGGCTCGCGACGAGCGAGGAGATTCTGTGGTTGACTGGGCGGTGTCACTGTGGGGAGCGTGGGGTGTGAGCGTAGATGGGGAGAGGTCTCCCACACTAAAACTCGTAACCCCATCGTCCAGGGTATCGTTTTGATCCCTGTGAGACATGCCAACTGCTTCTGTACTCTATCTGTGCAAAAGACCGGGTCAGCCCCTCGTAATCTATGCACAGAATTACAGAAGACAAGTAACTCACAAAAAATATAAGGTGAATGCGTGTGTGTGTGTGTGTCTGGCGGGAGGGGAGAGACTTGGCGCGCTGCCAGACGTAGGAGTGGGTGGGCAGCGTCCAGCTACCTCCTCAGTCACCCTCAGACCAGAGACGGGAGAGCATGTACTGTCGGGCCGCTCCCTTAGTCATCTGACCGCAACTTGCACAGAAAATTATGATTAAAATACACAGCACAGCACTTCACAAAACACTTCACTTCACAGCACAGCACTGTACACAGCATAGCACTTCACAACACTGTAAGTCTAGAGGCTTGTAGTAGTCTTGCTGTCTGCTGAAGTGGAAGAGACGCCATTAACAGAGTCCGGGGGAAGGCTTGGTCCACTGTATCTCACTGAGAAATAATCACTGCGCCATCTAGCGTATTGCCAGATACCCAAAGAATGTTCTATATTACTGAGGGTATATACAAACACTTGTTGTCTTTAAAAGTAGGTTCTATTCTCGTACGGGAGATATATACAAACAGTAGGCGCGGAAGCCAGGACTCGGTCTTCACTATCTACATCTATCTATGTATTACTACGCGCTGGCCTGTACAAATGCCAGCATTCACAAGCTGAATACATAAAGTATAAATGTGATAATTTATATACATAATATGGTGCACAATAAATGGAATATTACATAGAATTAATACATGTTCTGTAATACTTTACTATACATAATTAATAAGAGTAATATAAGAGTAATATAATAATATACAGCTAAAGGTACTACTTTGTGTCCATATATATCATAAACCTACTACACAGATTACAATATATTAACCACTAGACTGAGATTATGACATAAGTACTTTATCTCTGGCAACACATCCTTCAAGCAGATGTGAACAAAACTAAATGCAAAGTGTACGAACGGACATATAGGCCATACACTCGAACTTTACGTCCTTCACTCTGTGAAGATAAAACCTTTTACATACAGGTCCAAACACACCGCCTGGGAAGATATTGGTAGCATAATGTGATGTCTTATGGTAGATCCTGCTGCCCTATGTGCATCACAAAAATTTACTAAGTCCTATGTTGCTAATCTGACTTTCTGCCTCATTTACACACAATTGCAAGGTCTCACCTGTTGCTCTTACTATTGAGAACACAACATATATACTATTGTTTGTCACTTTTAATCTTTTTAAATTTTATTATTATTATTATTATTATTATTATTATTTATTAGTATTATTATTATTATTATTAGTGGTAGTACTAGTAGTAGTGGTATTGTTATCATTATTATTTTATTATGTTGTTTTTATAATAAATTTTATTTACTATGAATTTATTATTATTATTATTATTATTATTATTATTATTATTATTATTAATATTATTATTAATATTATTATTAATATTATTATTAATATTATTATTAATATTATTAATATTATTATTAATATTATTATTAATATTAATATTATTATTAATATTATTATTAATATTATTATTAATGTTAATATTATTATTATTATTATTCATATCATTATTAATATTATTATTATTAATATTATTATTATTAATATTATTATTAATATTATTATTATTAATACAGTATTACCCCGCTTAACGCGCTTTCACTTAACGCGTTTTCGCATATACGCGGTGCCTTGCCAAAGCTGAACTTTCACTTAACGCGGATTTTTCCACAGCAACGCGGTGAGTGTCCGGCTCGGATGCTATTTTTAGATTTTGACCACGCGCCACCCACCCGCCCGCCCTCCTGCCTGCCTGCCTGCCTCTCCCTCCTCCTCCCTCCGCTTGGGCAAGCGGCGCGGTAAGGTTGCGCAGTGTGTGTCTTTGTTGCGTTATCACTGACGTCATATGACGTCTCGGACTGTGATTGGCCATGCAGCCCTACCCCCCTCTGCTGCTAGCTGTAATTGGCTTAAAGTATTATGACGTGACTACCCCGGGGAGGGAGGGAGGGAGGAGAGACGACGCTTGACCTAGCCGCGGCAGTTTCATCCCTCAAGGCCACGCCGGGTTAACGCGCATCCATTGTTCCGTAAAATGGCTTCCGCCGGACCACCACCCCCAGAGAGAAACCTTTCCTTACCTGGACCCAGCGGCACTAAACCAAAGAAGACACGACGTTCATTAAGCTACGAGCTGAAGTACCAAATTGTTCAAGATTTGGAGAAAGGAAGACGCCAAGTTGATCTCGCGCGCCAGCATGGCGTCAACGAATCTACGATTCGTACAATAAAGAAGGATGCAGCCAAGATAAAGGAGCACATGAAGCTCACAAAGTCTGCAGGTGCTTCAGCTATCAGGTATTGCCAGAACAGGGTGCTGGCAAAAGTGGAAACTTTGCTGGTGAGTTATTTGGTGCGTCAGGCGCGACGCAACATGGCGGTGGACACGCGCTCAGTGCAGGAGTACGCACGTGAGCTATACGCAGCAGTGACACGTAAACTGGGAATTGCAGAGCCCAAACCCTTCAATGCTTCCCATGGTTGGCTGCATAGGTTTAAGAGGAGGAACAAGGTCACCAACATCAGCATTGTTGGTGAGGAAGCGAGTGCTGACCGTGCGGCGGCTAGAGATTTTCCTCCGTTTTTACGTGAGATTATGGAGGAAGGACAGTACACTGACGACCAGGTGTTTAACATGGACGAATCTGGTCTTTTCTGGAAAAAGTTACCTTCCAAGACCTTCGTTGTCCAGTCTGCGAGCAAGGTAAGGGGCCGGAAGATGCAGAAGGAACGCATCACCGTCCTGTTTACCACCAATGCCTCCGGTACCTGTAAACCAAAGTTATCGGTGATTCACAAAGCCCGCAAGCCGCACGCCTACAAGAATATGGACATGAACAAGCTTAATGTCCACTGGCTAACCGCACGTAAGGCGTGGATGTCCTCTTCTCTGTCCCTCTTCTGGTTTGACAACTTTTTTGTTCCTGACGTGCAGAAATTCTGCGAGCAACAGAATGTTCCATTCAACATTTTGTTGCTCCTTGACAACGCACCTGGACACTCGCCCCTACTAATGGATCGTCACCCCAACGTAAAAGTGGTCTTCCTTCCTCCCAACACCACGTCATTAATCCAGCCTATGGACCAGGAGTTAATCTGCAACGTTAAAGCTGCATACTCGGCAAAGAAATTCAAGCTCCTGAACGACTCTACCAACACCAAGGATGAGTTGCGTAAGCTGGGTGACACCGACAGCGAGAGTAAAAGCGACGAGGACAAGGAACAAGAGGCGGCGACTCAAGAACTTCTCGTCAAACAATTTTGGAAGAAGTTTAACGTCAAACAAGCTGTAGACTTCTTGGTGGAGGCATGGGATCTGCTGTCTATTGCTACGATTCGTCACGCATGGAGACATGTGTTGCATGGCATACCAGGTGAGAGGAGGAGTGAACCTGTGACTGGTCAGGTTCAGACTGTTGCAGTAGCAGTGGACCTTGCCAGAGAAGCTGCGCTCAATATTACAGCTGAAGGCTTCTCCGAGACCACCAACGAAGACATCATGGAGGTGATCAGAGATCCTGAAGTGACTGCCGACGAGATGTTGGAAGAAGAACCCGCCAGTGAAGAGGAGGAAGAAGGTGCGTTATTCTCCGAAGAACCTAGTTTAAGTCATAGTGATATTAAGTGTGTCATAGAGTTAACAGAAAAAATTAAGTCCATCGTTTCCCGCGACACTGACGATGAACGCCATGACGTCTTCCATAACCGACTGGTGCAGGCTATGGAGCCGTACATCACGGTGTATCATGAAAACATCAAAGCCAGCCGTCAGCAAAGCATAACCGAGTTCTTCGCCCGCAACCCACCACAGCCAGCCCAAGGCAGTGATAGTGATAGTGAAGGTGATTTTGAGGGATTTGTCAGGGAAGCCATGACAACTGTAAGTGACAGTGATATTGATTCACCTAGTAATGGTGATTCACCTAGTAATGGTGATTCACCTGAGGGGCAGTAATCTGCCCTCTGCCTCGGAACCAGCCTCCATCCCCGTATGCCGACCCATCTCTTCTACTACCGTGAGTGTTCCTTAAAACTTTTCGTTTTTTAACCTATTCTTTATTTTTCCTATGTTAACCTTTATCTTTCCTAACCTAACCTCTTCTATATTACTTGTTTTTCATGCCACCATAAAGTTAAGATAGAATTTTTACTACTACATAGTTATTTGTCGTCAAAAAGTGGAGTTTGGGGGTCGGGCTGGGTTCTATTCGAATTAATCCCATATGTTCTGTTATTCACTTAACGCGGTTTTCACTTAACGCGGGACCCTCTGGGTTCAATTGACCGCGTTAAGTGGGGTACAACTGTATTATTATTAATATTAATATTATTAATATTAATGTTATTAATATTAATATTATTAATATTAATATTATTATTATTAATATTATTAATAATATTATTAATAATATTATTAATAATATTATGAATAATATTATTAAAAATATTATTAATAATATTATTAATAATATTATTAATAATATTATTAATAATATTATTAATATCATCATCATCATCACCATCACCATCACCATCACCATCACTATCACTATCACTATCATTATCATTATCATTATCATTATCATTATCATTATTATTATTATTATTATTATTATTATTATTATTATTGTTATTATTATTATTATTATTATTATTATTATTATTATTATTTCCCACATTTCCCACATATAGAATAAAAAACACAATGTGCTTGAATACCTCACACGCAGATGTGAATAGCAATGTGTGCGGCCAGGCATACTGCCTCAAACAATGTATTTGAAATACACCAAATGCCATAATATCCTGACTGTTGGGGTCTGTTATACATACTCTTTGTGACCTCAACTCTGCAAACATTTTGCAGTACCGCTCACAGCATGAATATGCGTGCACAATAAACTAACCTCTGTATGTGGCAAATTCAAGTCAATTGTCATCACCACCACCCTCACCACTACTCCCACCATCACCACTCTCACCATTACCTTCACCACCACCCACACCACTACTAATCTCAACCTCACGACCCTCACTACCATCCTCGCAACTATCCCCAACACCACCACTCTCACTATAACCACCACCACCACCACCACAGCCGCCCACCGCCCACCCTTCCATCGCACCCAGCTACGCTGGATAGATAAACGTTAATGCCTTTAAGCTCGTTAATTTCAAGAAAAATAGGAAGTCGAGACACATCCCCCCAAACTTCTATCCACCACCCCTGTTCCCCGTATCCCCCTACCACCCCTACGCTCTACCCAACCACAGACTCTATATATTTTCTTCACAATATCAAGGTGGCCTGATGCACAAGAATTCCATTTGACATTAATTTCTTCCCTCTAACTGGTCGAGGGTGATTCACTCATTGGTTGTCCCGAAGCTTCTCTTACATAACTGATGTTCATGAGATGCTAAACAAGAGAGAGAGAGAGAGAGAGACCTTAAAATTTAAAAATATAATACCCAAAATTTTATTGGTTCTTGCATACCGAAATCACAAAAGACGTTTAATTGTCTGTCAGTAATCGTGAGTCGAGTAAAAAAGATGGTTTCTTTGGTGGGCTAACTTTTTTCATATGTAACTAGAGAATGGGGGAAAATAAGGGTGAATAGGTGGGTAGGATTATGAGGGAGAATAAAAGAAAAATATTAAGGAAAATAGGGAAATTATATGAGGTAGAATAGGAGAAATAATATCAGGGAGACAGTGAATGAAAAAATGAGGGAAAATAGGAGAAAGAATATGAGGGAGAAAGGGGGAATAATATGAGGTAGAATAGGAAAGAGAATATCTGGAATAATAGAGGAAAGAATATGAGGGAGAATATGGAAGAAAAAATTAGTTAAGAATAGGGGGAAGAATATGAGTAAGAATAAGGGAAAGAATGTGAAGGAAAATAGGAGGTAGAGATAATGATAATAGAGGGAGTATAGTAATATAAACATATGTCGAATCTGTTGATGGCACAAAGCTACTAAAAAGATGCAACAAAAATACAACAACCATGGCACACGGATACAACAATGAAGACAAACCGATACCGCAACGATGGCAAAACGATAGAGCAACGATGACAACAACGATATAACAATAATGACACGATAAAGCATTGATGATTCAACGATACAATAATGAATAAATAACGATAATACAACGATAAAACAACGATAACACAAAGATAAACCAACAATGACACAACAATACAACAATGAAGACAATGATACAACAAAGTTACAACAATGACATCGCAAAGATACAACAATGATGACAACGATACAACAAGGATGCAACGAAACAACAATGATATTGCAACGATACAACAATGATGACACAACGATACAACAATGATGACACAACGATACAACAATGATGACACAACGATACAACAATGATGACACAGAATTCAGATTCAGATTTGCCCCCGAGGGGGCTAGTTTATTGGACACCCCCTTACTTCCTGTGCAAGGTGAAGCGCAGAAGCGTTTACAGCGCCCATCTGGGAAGTATGCAAAGTTCATACTTGCCTTTATGACTCGGACATTAAGGGCGTAAAAGCCTGAAGGGTCATAGGTTTTGTCAAGTTAAATAAAGTGAGAGAATGATGAATGTGTGGGGGGAAAGTTCCCGGTACATTTCATCTGTTTATAGCAAAGCGTGGCAGGTCCCTAATAATGTCAAGTGCCAGGCCTGTCACTAGGAGGAGGGATATCTGGTCAGGGAGGGAAGAGGCGTTGGTAACAGCTGGGGACCTGTAGGAGAAGGTCAGAGGGCAAGTGAGGATGTAGTGAGAGAGGGTGTGAGAGTCGGGTTGGCCACAAAGTTTACAAACAGTGAAGCCAGGCTCAGGGTTGCCAATGTACTCCCATAGGTACCTGTACCCTAGGCGCAGTCTCATGTATATAATCTGTTGAGATCGAGTCAGGGATTGATACTGTTTGTAGTGGCGGTTGTCGTCACCGGTTACAGCGTCATAGTGGCATAGTGTGATGCTACCCCGTTGTTTCAGGTGTGTCCAATTTTCGTCGAATGCCTCTCGTTGTGTGGCGTGTATGCGAGATTTGAGATGATTCAGGGAGAGGGCGAGAGTGGCTTCAATATCTTCTTCTTGTGTAGCTTCTTTGGCAAGCCGATCAACAGTGTCACAGGCAGTTATTCCTATATGTGACGGGATCCAAATAAACTTGACACGGATGTCATCAGTTTGTTCTAGCCCGGCAACGGCGGCTAGGGTGTGTTGGGCGGCAGGGGAGGAGGGGAAGGGTAATTTGAGCCTCGCTAGCGCAGAAGTGCTGTCACTGATTATAAGGAGGTTCCGGCGTTCAGTGCGAGCATAGGTCGCCCCCTCATGAATGCCCTCGAGGATGGCTATGATTTCAGCATCAGTGGAGGAGGCCCAGTCGTGGACCCTGATTTTCCTGCCGGCCTGCCGCTCAGGAATCCACACAGCTGCCCCAGCGCTGCCCAGCGTGGTGACAGACCTATCATAGTAGACGAGGATAGGAGGGTGGGAGGACTTAAGAGAGGAGGTGACATCATTAATCTGCTCAAGGCAGTTAAGTTAGAGCATATAGCTCAGTTGGGTGGATTTACGACCAGGGAAGGTGTGGACGACAACATCAACACACGAAGAAGTCCACGGCGGTAGAGGCGGATGAGTGTATTCGGGAGGGAGAGCGGTCGAGGGGGTGTAGAGGTGATAACGCAGGATGTCAGCAGCAGTGTGGACGGGCCAGTGTTGAGAGGGAGGGGGGAAAGTAATGGGGACAGGCCGGCGCAGGAGGGTGTTAATATGTGAGTTCAGTGAGCGCTACAGGGGAGTCGGTTGCTCACTGCGACGAAGTTTAACATCAAGGATGGCATTGAGAGCAGTAATCCGATCGCAGAAGGGAAGCAGGATCAGTTCACGCTGCATGACTTCTATTCTGGTGGTCATAGGGCAGCCGAGGATGAGTCTCATCGCTCTGTTTTGGATTTTCTCTATGCTTTGATTCTCGCGCTGGGAGGCAACTACAAGGACAGGAGAGGCATAATCTATGACAGCTCTGACGATGGCAATGTACATGAGACGTAGGACCCTGACAGAGGCTCCTTTGAGGCCGTGAGTGAGGGACTGGAGGGGCCTCGTTCGTTGGCGGCACTGGGAGATGACGTGGGCGGCGACAGCTGAGGTGGTGGCTCTGGTAGTGGCTCGCACAGGTAGACCAAGGTACCTGTAGGTGCGTACTTGATCGATGTCTTGTCCTTGCAGAGTCAGTGGTGTCTGACGCCGGAAGCGTGAGATGAACTTGGATTTAGTGTGTGAGATGACTAGCCCGAGTGTTTGACAGGTCCGGGCGAACGTGGAGAGTATAGGTTGTTCATGTTGCTCTGTAGTAATTTGGAGGAGAATATCATCAGCGTAGCTTATGATGTGACCGTCTAGGGCGCGCTCAACAAAGATGTCGTTGAGGCGGCAGATGGAGTTCATGAAAACATTAAAGAGTGTAGGACTGAGGACACCGCCCTGAGGCGTGCCAAGATCAAGGTCCCTGATCTTAGAGTAGTGGCCCTGAAAACGGACACTGGCCTGTCGATGGGAGAGGTAGTCAGAAATCCACGTGAGGAATTTGCCCTTCACATCCATGGGAGTGAGGCCGTCAAGGATCACTTCACTGTTGGCTTTATCAAAAGCACCCTTCAAGTCAACGAAGAGGGGAGTTTTGGCGGACGTGTTTGCGTTGTAGTGAGCGATGCAGTGAGCAGTGCTCTTTCCGGGGCAGAAACCATAGATGTCAGGGTGCAGGTGGGCTTCAATTTTCCAGTGGAGGCGGTGGCGTATCATGCGCTAAATCATCTTTGAGAAGTAGGAGATGAGGGATATTGGACGATATTCATCTTGTCTGCCTGGTTTAGGGACTGGGATGGTGGTGGCAGTCTTTCATAAGTGAGGCAGCTGACCAGTATCAAAAGAGAGGTTAAATAGACAGAGGAGGGGGTTACTAGGGGTGGGAATAAGGGCATTTAACACATCATATGTGACGCCGTCATTGCCTGGGGCGGTGGACCGACCGCGCTTAACAGCATTTAGCAGTTCACACTGTGTGAAAGGCACGTTAGTGTCTGCAGATAGGTCTTGGTACTCGAAGATGCGCTGTCGGCGTTGCGAGGGTGAGGTCTCGTACAGCGGGTGGTAGCGCATCAATGGAGGCGGCCTCCTGCCACGTCTGGGAGAGCGCCTCAGCTCGGGCAGCTGGTCTGGGGTGGAGCGCGGGTCTAGCGTTGGTGCCCCGGGCACGGTTAATGGTGTGCCATATATCACCTGTAGATGTAGAATGGTCAATAGAAGAAGCAAAATCAAACCACTGCTTCTCTCGTGCGAGAGTGATGGCAGATTGGAGCTCTTTATTTGTGCGTATCAGGAAGCGTAGAGCGTCACGGGAGCTGGGAGATTTCTTCCACTGGTCGACTGCTAGTCGGTGCCATACTCGGATAGACTTAACATGAGGGTCACGGTTAACGTTCCACTGACTCCTGGGCTGGCGGTTAGGGCGGCGGTGTTTTGGGACAGGGCGGAGGAGGTCAGTGCATTGTTTGGACAGATCAAGGTAGAGTTGGTCTGCAGTGGTGATAGTGTAACCCTGAAACCATTCAGCAATGGCAGTGATGAAGGCAGGTATGTTGGCAGGGGGTAAGCTGAGCCTAGGACCCTTGGGTGGAACGGGTATTCTCACATACTGGAGGGTAGTGTGGATAGGGAAATGGTCACTGTGGGGGGAGTGGAGGATGTAGGTGGAGTGTGGGCGGTGAGGGTCAGAGTAGAGAGCTATGTAGTCAAGTTTCCCTCCTCCGATGTGGGTGGGTGATGGGGGCCAGAAAAGACGTACAGGGTCATCAGTGGTTTGTAGGTAGGAGAGCCAGGAGTTACCCCGGGAGTTTGAGTGGGGCCCCTGGGAGGCGAGATTGGGGTGACAGGCATTGAGGTCCCCCACAAGGAGGGTGGGGGTGGAGGTGATATGGTGTGGTAGGACAGGTACAGTAGGGGTGGAGGGAGGCACATAGACATTGACAATATTGAGGGACATACCTTTTAGTGTGATTGTGATGGCATGTGCGTCGGTGGTGTCGTCATCAAGGGGGACGTCGAGAGGTTGGGAGGGGACATCCTTCTTGACGTAGATCCGTAGTCCACGTGCATGGCTTCGTGGTAGTCCATCGCTGCGGAGAACAGGAGTGGATGGGCTTTCAACACATGTGTAGCCATTGAGCACATAGGTACCAGCAGCACACCGCGTTTCTTGGAGGCACAGCACGTCGACGTCTTCAGTGTAGACGTAGGTTTTGAGGGCACCAAACTTGCTTTGCAAGCCGTTTATGTTCCAGGAGAGTACCTGCAGTCCTGTAGCGTTGCTATCCATTGTGGTGTATTAGACTGATTACCCCTGACGTGGATGGATGGGCCTTAGGTGCCGGCATGTCGGTGGAGTATGGGTAGCCGGGGGTGGAGTCCTCAGGTCCAATAGGTGAAGACAGCACAGACACAGGAGCGGGCGCGGCTTGTGGTTGGTAGACAGTACACACAACCTGTGAGCAGGGGAGGCTCACACGGGGACTACCAGCTTGTGTCAAACCAAAACAGGGGAGTGACTGGGTGGCAGCAAAGGGCAGGATTTGGCAGTGTAGGTCGGAGATGGCGGTACAGCGTGTAACGAAGAGTTTCTCAACATGACTGGTAAATTCTTGGAAGAGGGACATGATCTGTGTCATGTCACTGAAGAGGGGTTGTGGGGGGGCACTGGTGGTGGCACAAGGCTTGACAGCGTCAGGGTAGAGACGGGGTTGTGGGGGGGGCACTGGTTGGGGCACAAGGCTTCACAGCGTCAGAGTAGCGACGGGGTTGTGGGGGTGGGGGGGCACGGGTGGGAGCACGAGGCTTGATACCGTCAGAGTAGAGACGGGGAGGAGGCTCAGTAGTGGTTGAGTTAGGGAATGGTAGGTGCTGTTGTGGTGCAACCTGGTGAAGCCAGGCAGGGGCAGGTGTCCCAGTAGACTGGGGGGGGCGTTGTGGTAGACGCGGCCCTTGGGGAGGCTTCTCCCCTGGGACAGAAGGGCGACTGGGGCACTGCCGTGAGTCAGCATTGTGCCGGCCGCCACAGTTACAGCACCTGGGCTCAACTACATAGCCCACACCACCCCTATTAAGGTGGTCTTTGATTTTCTGGGCACAGGCGGCGGAGTTGTGGTTACGTGAGCAGAAGCGACATCTAGGACGATCACGTCGGCGGCAAGCAGTGAAAGTGTGACCCCAATGAGAGCAGATAACACAAAATGCAGGCCCAGGATGATAGGGTTCTGCATAAAGTGGTGGAAGGATTGGATGGGCTTCCACAGTGGCTGGACATACCCTTTCCTTCCACTTGACAATAACAGCAGCTTGTGGAGTGTTTCCCCGGTAATGTCGATGTATACTGAGTATATTAGAATTAAAGTCACGCCCATCTTCGATATCAGCGTATAGGGGGAATCGTTTCACTAGGATGTGGCAACATTCATCAGCGTCTGCTGGGGGGGCCACTATGACAACCCCGTCAAAGCCAACAGTACTAAGGGTTTCATAGACTTCAGGAGTCTGACATTTGATAAAGTTCCGGTTCTTACCTTGTCGGAATTGAATGTTGGGACCATGCTGTAGGCAGTACTTCATCATCCAATTAAACCGATCCTCTACGGATTTTAATGAATCCTTGGGAAAGTGGAGATTCAGCTTACTTGTTTGTTTGGCAGAGGGCAGAGTGATAGGGTCCTTGGCATTGCTGTTTCCACTGTGGCTAGTGTTTCCCATAGAAACATTACCGTCACTGTCATAATCACTGGGGTCTGACTCTTGAAGGGTGTTGGATTCAGTCAAGACCTGCTGTGTTTTATTCTCAGTTGAATTCTTTCTGCTTCCTTCTGTGTGTGTCGTCCTTTTCTTCCTATCATTCATGATCTCATCTCTGTCACTTCCTTCACTTTTCTTCGCCGACTCTCGCCGACTCTTCTTTTCTTTCTTACTAATCACCTCTTGAAAATTGTCTCTCACTTCTATTGTTGTTGGCCGCGGATCGTCTGCTTCTGATTCGCTACTTGAAAGCCTCAGGTCGTCTTCTAAGTTGTTTAGTAGGGCAATCTTTTCTTCTTTAGCCAAAGCCTTCATAGGTTTCTGCCCACCACTCTCCCCAGGCATTGTGCAATGCTTGTGTTCGGTCACAGGTGGGATGGAGAGGCAACGACGTCACTACCACGTCATACAACGTCACGCTCTTCGCACTGCGCATGCGCAGATGCGAAAATAACCGACCAGAGGGTCCAGGCAGAAAGTCCAGATTTGTTATCTAAATTATTGTCTAAGTCCAGCAACTATAAATTTCACAAGCGACACTGCTTACAACTGGGCTCCACTGTAGTTCTCACTCACAGCCTTTGTTGACGTTTCACAGTGCGCATGTCGAATGTGATGACACAGCGATATAACAATGATGATACAAAGATACATCAGCTTTACAAACGAAGAAACAATGATACAGCATCATCACAAAACCGATGACACAACGATACACCAATGATAAAACAATAATGATGCAACAATACAACAGCGATAAAACAATGATGCAACAACAATGACACAAAGATTATTATATACGTTACAACAACAGTGCAGCAATGATGACATAACAAAGTAACATTAATATAACAACCATGATATAACGATGACAAAACGATATAACAAATATGTCTCAATGATATAACAACGATGTCACAACGATGCAATAACGAAGACACAATGATGCAACAACCATGTCACAACGATACCTAGCGATACAATAACCATAACACAAGGATAGTACAACAATGATGTCACAATGATACAATACGATGACACAACGATAAACACTAATATCACAACGATACGCAACGATATAACAACTGTGCCAACAATATAACACTGATGTCATAACGATACAACAAAGATATTATAACCATATTTCTTGTAACACCTACTATATTTACAGTACCTGCTTTTATTGTACCATCAAAACCGTTTTATCGGAAATTATCATGTAAATCGATAAGTAATTACCATTGCAATAAACATAATTGCCAACTAGACATAATCCTGACAGCTCTGTCCTCTTGTTCAAACTTATTACTGTACATGCCATGTTGTACTGCTCCCCCATTATACTTATGTTTTTCAGTTCCACTGTAATTTATGTATATAAAAAATAAAAATAAAAAAATAATAAATAAATAAAATTAATAAATTTTGAAGTGATAACCGTGGTAACATTGTGAGATGTTCTTATTACTACCATGCTATTGTACTATTCCAGATGATACTAAATGCTACATAATACTTCCTTGAGATAAATGTATAGTATACAGTATATGAGGTGCCTAAAAGAGAGCTCAGGTTCTTAAGTGGCTCAGCCATGTTAATATTGTTATTATTATTTACTCTGTATCTGTGTTTTTCTGGATAAATAAACTGTTTCAATTCAATTCAATTCAATGACACAATGATATAGCACCGATGTCACAGCGATACAACAACAATATAACAACCATGGCACAACGATGCAACAACGATGTCACAAAGGCACATTAATGATGACACAACAATATAACAACGATGTCACAACGATACAAAATGATGTCATGATACAAAAATGATGACACAACGATACAACAATGATGTCACAACGCTACAACAACATTGACACTACTATTTTGCTGCCACTCGAAATCGAGTATGACGATCATCCAGCTATGATACAATGATATGAGTTATTAAGGGTGTACCTTCGTTGGTTAACTCTGAAGTGACTCGAGAGGGCGATACGGGACCGGCAGGGTTGTCCACAGATGTGGCACATGTGGAGGGCTATATCTCGTGCTGGAGGGTGGGCTGGAGCGTCTTTCCGGAGCTGGCGCTTGTCTGCCTCGGTATGCAGTTGGGCTAATTCGAAAGTATTGACACCTTCTAGTGTGGTGCTCCTCCAAGCTTAATAGTGTAGGGTTATCGTCTCCTAGGTGAGGGGGGGCCGATTTGGCACTTTTTCAGGTTTGTCTTAAGACTATCCTTATACCTTTTCAATTGCCCGGCAGCGTTACCTTTACCATTTGTTAGGTGACTGCAAAGTAGCTGCTTTGGCAGTTTACTGCCGTCCATGCGGGTAACATGGCCAGTCCAACGTAGTTGTTCATAGACAATGGTAGCCTCGTTACTCCTACAGTTGGTGTCAGTGAGAATACTCGCATTTGTTTTCTTGTCTTCCCAGACAATTTTCAAGTGCCTTGAGATGCCTCCTGTATGTGACCTATGTCTTGTTGCCATATGACATGGTGGGGAGGACCAATGCTAGATATACATGCAACTTTTAAGATAATTTCAGCTCCCTACAGCTGAAGACACGGGTACAGAGTCTGCCAAAGGCTTGAGATGCACGTAATTTATGTAATCTAAAGAATAGAGTGTTCGAATAATTGTTTAATTTTTTTAACTGTAAATTTACAAATTGAGTGTACTGCATATACTGTAGTATTAGGTAGGCAACATTTGTGGTTAACTATACAAATATAACTAATATGGTCATGCTACTTTTATCCTACTTCTTGTTGCGACACACTTTTATATTAATTGTGTCGCTCATAAGTCAGTCATACTCCCATCATGTCATCAATTGTAGGGATGAAGCCAATGTTACATGCAGTAGACCTTATGGTAAGGCCATTATCACGGAGAATGATAAAGCATTCTCTTATGACCCATAGTATTGCTCACATTCATGCTTAGTTTTCTGGCTACCATTTTGAAGGACAATACAGCTTGGAGGACTCTGATATTGTTGCGAACCTCAGCCACCAAAACAGACCCTGCACTATGTCATGATTATCTAATAATGATGTAACCTATTATGTCAAATAATGTAAAACATGATTGAGTAACTTGTTTAGTGAATTTATTAACAAAACAATGTCATCCTCCCTAAGTTCTTATTGAGAAATGGAAGTATCAGAGTTCGATTGTTGAACTGCGAGGGTGCTTGTTTGTGTGTGTGCGTGGAGGGAGAGAGGGAGGTGATGGCTAGACAGCGGACCCGTCGTCCAGGAAGTGTGGGCGAACTTTACCCCACCCACGGACCTTGAGTCATGGCTCGTGGATTCATGGGATGGTCCATAGCTTGGGCTTATGGTTGTGTACTCCGGAGCCCTGTAGTGTACCTGCTTTATTCTGATCTCGAACGGAGGTGTATTGAAGCAGTACATGAAGGAGGAGAGCAGAGCATTCTTGGACGGACGAGGGTGTGGAGCTGGTGGGCGTTGGTCGCTGGTCGGCGGAGCCGGTTGTGGTTGATAGCAAATTGTATATTTTTTTTCTTAGGATGTAATGTAAGTTTGCAATATTTATGTGCCATTGCATGTGGTAGGGGATTGTGGTGATTGTTAGTGTATTGTTGGATATTTATGTAACTATGCATGTTGTATGAGTGTGAAAATTGTTAATGTTTGATATATTGGTGGTTGTTGGTGCATACATTTGAACATGGCCCTTACTTCTCCCCTCCTATAGTGATATAGAATACCAGAGTAAAGCTGAATGTTGAAGGAGCACTATGCAAACATGACCATAAATTTAAATGAACAAACCCTTTGAGTCTGTGGGGTCTCTTACCGCCCGGTTCCTGGTAAGATGTCTAGCAAAGGAAAAAAGCTCGTAGCAACAATAAAAGCAATTTTGACCCAACAATACAACAATGGTGACAATGATTATAATAACGATAAAACATTGATTTCACAAAGATACACCATTGGTGACACAATGATATAACAATCATGACACAACGATACAACAGCGATACAACAATGATGACACAACGATACAACATCGATACAAAAATGATGACACAACAATTCAACAACGATTCAACAATGTTGACACAACCATACAACAACGTTACAGCAATGTTGACACAACAATACAACAAAGATACAACAGTGTTGACACAACGATATAACAATGATAACACAAAGATACAACAATATTAATACAGCGATGCAACAATGTTGACATAACGATAAAACATCGTTACAACAATGTCGACAAAACGATACAACAATGTTAACACAACAATTCTGTCACAACTATACAACAACGATAAAACAATGCTGACACAACAATACAACAATGTTGACACAACGAAACAGCAACGATACAACAATGATGCTCCAAAGGTACAATAACACTTCTTACCACTACTTCTACTACTACTACTACTACTACGACTACTTTGCTGTCACTCGGAATCAATTATTATGATCATCCAGCTATGATACAATGATATGAGTTATTAAGGATGTCACCTACGTTGGTGAGTTCTGAAGTGACTAAAGAGGCCGATATGGGACCGGCAGTGCCGTTCACATATATTGCACGTGGGGTGGGCTACATCTAGTGCGGGAGTGGAGGTGGCAGCGTCTTTCTGGCGTTGGCGCTTGTCGGCCTCGGGTTATCTGAAAAATATTGACACCTTCTTGTGTGCTGCTCCTCTAAGCTTTACGGTGTGAAGAATTTGTCTCCCAGGTGAGGGGTCCGATTTGGCAGTTTTTCAGGTTTGTCTTAAAATTATCCTTACAGTTTTTCAGTTTCCCGCCAGCGTTACGTTTAATATTAGTTAGGTGACTGTAAATTACTTCCTTTGTCAGTCTACTGTCGTCCATGCTGGTAACAGTCAGTCCAGCGTAGTTGTTTAGGGATAATAGTAGCCTCCATGCTCCTACAGTTGGTGTCAGAGAGAATACTCGCATTTGTTCTCATGTCTTCCCAGCGAAATCGGAGGCTGGAACGTAGTCTACGTTGGTGAAAGTTTTCAAGTGCCTTGAGGTGTCTTCTGTATGTGACCCATGTCTCTCTGCCATATAGCACGGTGAGGAGGACCACTGCTCGATATACGTTGTAGATAATTTTAGCTCCCTACAGCTGAAGACACGGGTATGGAGTCTGTCAAAGGTTTGAGATGCACATCTGATCCGATGTTGAATCTCTTCATTGATGTCTGCTGTGGTCGACTGGTGGGAACCGAGATACCACAAGAGGGTAACATTAGAGAGGGTAATACCGTTAAGCTGGATGGATGGTGGAGGTGTGGCTGAACCGGTGACAGGCTGAAAGAAAATCTGAGTCTTATGTACATGCACCTCAAGGCCGAAGTGTGCATGCTCATTTGCGAAGGTGTTCACGATCTATTGTGGGTCGCGTTCAGTTTGAGCGACGAGGGTGAGGTCATCTGCATACTGAAGTTCAGTAATGGAAGCTGCCGACACCTTTGCTCCTGCCTGGAGTCGTCTTATGCTGAAAATACCCCACTGATACAACAATGTTGACACAACAATACAACAACGATACAACAATGATGGCCGAACAATGCCACAGCGACACAAGAATGATGACGCAACGATGCAACAAGGATGACACAACAGCACAACAATGCTGACACAAAAATCCAAAAACGATACAACAATGTTGACACAACAATAAGCAACGATACAAGAATGATGACACAACAATACAACAAGGACACAAGAAAGTTGATACAATGATACAACAACGATGTAACAACAATACAATAACGACACAAGAATGATGACGCAATGATAATGCAGTGACATTAGAACAGCACAACAATTATACAACAATTGTACAACAATTATAACACAGCTATAAAATAACGATACAACAATATTGACACAGCCGTACAATAACGATATAAACATGTTAGCACAACGATGCAACAATGATGACAGCAACACAACAATTAAGATACAACAATACAACAACAATCCCAAAAATATAAAACAATGGTGACACAAATTTATATGGGACGCAAATTTGATGACAGAACTGCTGTACAATAACGATATAAACATGTTAGCACAACGATGCAACAATGATGACAGCAACACAACAATTAAGATACAACAATACAACAACAATCCCAAAAATATAAAACAAGGGTGACACAAATTTATATGGGACGCAAATTTGATGACAGAACTGCTCAAGAACGATAAAACAACGATAACACCAGTACTAAAACAACTATACAATAACGATACAACAATGTTGACACAACAATACAAGAACGAAACATCAATGATAGCACAATGATACATCAACGATACAACCATGATGAAAGAACGACACAACAACTATACAATAATGACGACAACGATACAATGACGATACAAAAATGTTGACATTACTATACAACAACGATATAATAACGATGCAGCAATAATGACACAACGATGCAACAACGATGACACACAGATAAAATAATGATACAACATTGAATACACAACGATACGACAACGAAATAACAACGATGACATAACGATTCAAACAGCAATACAACACCGAAAACACACAAAAAAATACTGATAACACAAAAATAAGACAACAATGACACAGCAATACAACACTACAACAACGATGACACAACAATACGTACAACATCAATACAACAAATGTGATACAAGAGTACAACTATAAAACAAAATTGAAATTTGACACAACACTACAAGAATGACACAAATACAACACCAATACAACAAATGTAAAATACTAATTCAAGAACAATGACACAACAATATAACAACAATGACATAACAATACATCAACAATGAACACAAATACAACACTGATGAAGTAACTTTACAGCAACAATACAACACCTATGACACAATTATACAACAACAATGCAGCAACAATGACACAACAATACATCAACAGTGACACAACAATGCAACAAATAGGACTCTATAATATAACAACAATGACACAATTGTACATCAACTATACAGCAAATGTGACACAACAATACAGCGACAATACAACAACAATACCACAAATGTCACACAACAGTACAACAACAATGACACAACAATACAACAAATAGGACACTATAATACAACACACTGGCACAACAATACAACAACTATACAGAAAATGTGACACAACAATACAACAATTATACAGCAAATGTGACACAACAATACAGCAACAATGACACAACAATACAACAAATGTCACATAACAATACAACAATATGACACAACAATAGAACAACACTGAATAAATATACAAGATGTAATAACTTTACAACAATAATACAACACCAGTGACACAACGATACAACAACGATACAACAGTGTTGATACAACAATACAACAACGATGACACACCGATACGCCACCAATGAATTTGTATAACGATGCAAGATCGATAACTCAACAATATAAGAATGTTACAACAAGGAAGACACAACAATACACCAATTATACAACAACGAAGACAACAAATTGCAACATTAATATCAGAACTATTTAACAGCAATGCAACAATGATTACAATGCTACAATAAGGTTATAACAACGGTGACACAACGATATAACAATGATGACACAACGATATATCAATGATGACACAACGATACAACAACAGCAATACGTCAATGGTGTCACAACGATATAACTACGATAACACAACGCTACAACAATGTATTAGCCCATGTCTCATAGACATTAATATAATATAAATATGGGTTAATATATGTGTATTAGATAACAAGCACCCTCTGTAAATTTCCGTAGCTGTGAGGTGACATGATTAGAGCACGTGATGAGTAAATTCCACTCACAAGGCGTGTTCTCAGTATATTACACTGGGGAACACACTTTCGGTTGCACGAGTTCTGACACTTGATTCTGGTAGATTTGAGATCACAGATTCTGAAAATGGCATTCGTTTGTGCAGATCAGGTCTAGTTTTGATGCTACGCGGCAATTTACATATCAGGTCACAGATTCTGAAAATAGCAAAGGGAGGTAATAAGCATATTAGTTTACATTCATCAAATATAATTCTTAATTACATCAGTGCGTCAAATATAGATTTGTGTGTGCATTAGTGTGTGCATTATTATTTTATTTCATTAAAACAATTATTTTATTTCTGGATTAGTCACCGTGACGGGAGCTCCAGGTTATGATCCGAAAGAGTGGCGCCTCTTTATAGATAGCTCTAAGCGGAGTCTGAAGTGTGTTTTATTACATATAGGCAACATCTTTGGCGCAATACCCATAGGACACTCAGTACACCTGAAAGAAAAATATGAACACATCACAACGGTTTTGGAGCTACTCAAATATGAAGAACACAAATGGATCATCTGTGTTGATCTAAAAATGGTCAATTTTTTGCTAGGACAGCAAGGTGGGTATACAAAATTTCCTTGCTTTATCTGCCTCTGGGACAGCAGAGCCAAAGACAGACACTGGATTCAGAAGGAATGGCCAGTTAGGGAAAGCCTCAATGTTGGGGAAAAGAACATCATTTATGAACCCCTAGTGGAACGTGAAAAAATTTTTTCCCGCCCCTTCACATCAAGCTGGGCCTTATGAAACAGTTTGTCAAGGCGCTCGATACTGACAGTGACTGTTTTAAGTATCTGTGTGAAGTGTTCCCTGGTTTAACGCTAGAAAAACTCAAAGCAGGTATTTTCGACGGCCCTCAAATTAGGACGCTGATTAAAGACCAAGCCTTCACTCAATCCATGACTGATGTTGAGAGAAATGCATGGGGAGCATTCGTTTCTGTTGTAAGGAACTTTCTTGGAAACAGGAAATCAGAGGACTATAAAAAGCTCGTTGAATCTTTGATGGAAAGTTTCCATGTGTTAGGTTGCAACATGAGCATTAAGATGCATTTCCTGAACAGTCATCTTGAACTGTTTCCGGCAAACTTGGGGGACGTGAGTGATGAGCAAGGTGAACGCTTTCACCAGGATATCAAAGTCATGGAAGACAGTTATCAAGGTCGCTGGGACATTCACATGATGGCGGACTATTGCTGGAGCATTCAGCGAGACTGCACTGAGAGGCGATATTCAAGACAGTCCATTAAACGCAAGTTTGTGCCTGAATAAATCTGGCATAGTTCACAAAAGCAACTGATGAATCCAAAATATGCTTGTCAAGGTAAATAAAAGTAATTAAAAATTAATTCTACGTGTTTGGTAATTCCTCTCTGTGTGCTGGTTTAGATTTTTAGCAGTAGTATATGGTAGCCTAACTATATATAGCAGTAAATGGTAGGTAACTCACCGCAACAAAACTAGACCCGATAGAAAAAAACCGGTGCCATATTTGAAATCAGTGACCTCAATTTACCCAGAAACAGGTTTCAAAATGTATGCAACTGACAAAAAGTTGAATTTTGTTCTCCAGTGTTATAGGTCAGCTATCCTGGGCAGCGCCCGGTAGCAGACTCCACTCAGATCTCATACTAGTCAGACGTTCTTTAGTGCTTATCTAAGATAGCTCCGTCCGTCATATTATAGCACTCACAGCTACAGTGACTATTACAGTGAATATCCTTTGGGACATTGTAGATACTCCCGTTTTTATAATAGAATAAGGAATGGACTCTTGGGTCTCGCTTCTAAACCCAATATACTTTGATCTATATTTAGTTAGCTTGCTTTATCAGCCTCTAAGATGATTGGCTCAGTGTATAAAGAGTAAGCACCTAGAATACAAAGTTAACAACTTCACCAGTGCCTGTTACAAGTGGTAACGCCCCCAGGTCATTACATATATGACAGCTTCACAGGTAGCTGTTATATAATAGTAACAGTCACCTAATAGTTACACAGTTGGTCACAGTTGAGATAATCTGTTCTCCTGTTGCTGTGTAACTGTTACAAAGAAGATCCGTTACAAATGTGGCAACGGTGTTTCCTGTTTCTATGTTACTGTAACATAATCTCTGTTACAAGGTAGTAACAGTCAAGATAACCTGTTCTCCTGTTACTCCTACGGTTGTAACAGAAGATATTCGTTACAAAGTTAGCAGCTTAGAGGACCCAGAACTCCAGCAACATTCTCCATGTGTTTTCGGTACGCAGGTGGATATAACAGGAATGGTAGCATTGCCAATACGTTTTTCTAAATGTGGTGCATATGTTTCTGCAGATTTTTATGTAGTCCAGGACTTTAATTTACCAGCTGACGGATTAAGAGGTCTTCCAACTCTTCAAGCCAACTTGATAGATGTTCATGCTAGTAAACATTCTATCACTATTAATGGTGTTTCCTTTAGTGCTAAGCGCAAGTCACAACCGTTGGTCTCCGCAAGAGTGTTGCCCATTGTTTCTACTACGAGGAACATGGATCCTGAGTTAAAGTGTCTCCGGACTCCACAGACTCACTTTCCCAGCGTGATTATAGTAGCAAAAGTTGGACGTTTGTGCCTGTAGTTTTAACAAAAACTCACCATTTTCGGAATGAAGAAATCACCAGAGCGACTATTCGCTTACCTCACGGGTACACGGGGACTTAAGTAGCCTATCTTACGGAAACGTGCAGAGTTAACGGTCTATCATGTGAATCTACATTGAGTACGATTTACCCTGGTGTTTTAACTGATATCCTCGTTCTCAACAGAACAGGCGCCTTAAGGATATTGAAAGAGGGATGTTATTTGTGTGATTTTCTGGTTTATCAGAATCATGTTGCTTTACAGCCTACACATGTTCCAATTGGTAGTGTTTCACCTTCAATTAAACAAACCAAACAGGGGAGGATAGATCAAAATTACCACATGTTTAAGGCGACTGATCTTTCACAAGGCTATCCTAGACTCCTAGATTTGCTTGCCGCCTATGTGAACATTGTAGATTTACCAGGGGAACAGTTAGGTCACACAAATTTAACATTACATCACATATCCTTAGATAGGGGAACCCACCCAATTTACATACCAGTTTACCGACTACCACATAACCAGCGCGCTGTAGTTCATGACATGGTAGAGGATATGTTAGATCAGGAGGTTATAGCACATACAAAATCGCCTTTCAATAGTTCTTTATGTTTCGTCCCTAAGAAAGATGGAGGTTGGCGCCCGTCATGGATTTTAGGAGAGCCAATGAAAATACTATCCCGAATAGGTACCCAATGCCTGTCCTGAGTGATATTTTGCAGTCTTTAGGCAAGGATAATACTGTATTTAACAACCTTGATCTGCTAAGCGGGTATTGCCAAATTCCGTTTGACGAGAAGTCTCGAGAGATTACTGCTTTCAGTACTCGGTTGGGTCATTTTGAATTTTTACGGATGCCATTCGGTCTCCGAAATGCCCCACTAACTTTTCAAAGAATGATTAACACTTTGTTTGCTGGTCTAATAGGCACCACAGTGTGTGCCTATTTTGATGATTTAATCGTCGTCAGTAAAGATGGTGACAGTCATATTGACAAACTACATAAAGTAATCCAAAAGCATTCTACGGTAGGACTAAAGTCAAACTGACTTAGTGCAATTTTTTTTTAAATCTAGAATACAATTCCTTGGTCATATAGTTGGTGAAGATGGATTTCATACAGTTGATGCCAAAGTTAAAGCTGTAGCATCGCTCCCTCGCCCTACAAACATTGACAAGGTGCATAGCTGTTTAGGTTTGTCTGGATATTATCGTTCTTTCATTAAGGGTTCTACGTCGATTTCTTCCTCTTTAACGAAGCTTCTTAGGAAGGATGTAATTTTTGTCTGGAATGCAGAACAAGAGGATAGTTTTGTTGCATTGAAGAACGCAGTTACCAATGCGCCCGTCTTAGCATTCCCTGACTACACTCAACCATTTACTTCGTGCACCGATGCCTCGAGACGAGGCCTTGGCGCTGTTCTCAAGCAGCGAGACATAAGAGGTAAACATCGAGTGATTGTTTTTGCTAGTCGAAAACTTAATGATGCCGAGACACGTTATTCATGAATGTATATTGAAGCGTTGATTGTTGTGTGGGCAATGAAGAAGTTTAAAAACTAAATTTTTGGTTATAAAATAACCGTTCACACTGATCACGTGGCAGTTACAGAGCTGTTCCAGGTAAGAATCTTTCAGGCAGATTAGCACGCTGGTAACTGACCATTCAAGAGTCCGAACCCGTCTTCCAGTATTTACCGGGACGTCCGAATGTGGTCGCAGACACCTTGTTTAGAAATATAGCACCAGTGTTGCCTGTATCTCCATTCACTCTCTCGCAATTGAAAGATGAGCAACGACTGGATCCTTTGTGGTTTGCAGTCGAGGGAGGAGACGAATCTTCCGAAGTTACTTCTTCCGTTCAGTGAATTTCAACTACAAGACATACTCCATCGCGTCAAGCAGATGAGTAAGGGAATGGTTGCGCAAATTGTCGTACCTGATACACTGTGAGCAACCATTTTAACATTGTATCATAATACTCCCGAAGCATGTCACCCAGTTCGTGACAAATGTCTAGCGGAGATCAGAAAGGAATATTTCTAGAATACAATGAAAAATGACATAGAGCAGCACACTGTTAAGTGTCCGGCGTGTGCTCAGCATAAGGGTACTACCGGCTCCAATTCTACCATATCCTACACCAGAACGTCCGTTTGACACAGTTGCTATCGACTTATTGCAATTTCCGAGAAGTCATCAAGAATCCTCGTACGTTCTAGTGTGTGTGTGGGTCATTTTTCTAGATGTGTGGTTTAGTTCCACTAAGGAACAAAACAGCCGAATTTGTAGCTTTCGCCCTAGTTATGCATCTCATATGTCCGTATACTACTCCTAAGGTTCTTCTCTCCGATAACAGATTAGAGTTCAAAGATCAGAGAGTAGCACAAATTTGCTCCCAATATGGTATGCAGCAAAGTTTTATTACAGCCTATCATCCAGAGGCTATTGGCCTTGTCGAAAGAACCAATCGTAAAATCCTAGAGATTCTTCATCCTATCGTGAATCAAATGCCAAATTTAGAGGAGGATTAGCTACGGCAAGTTGCCGCATCTATTAATGGGTCGATTAATCGCTCCAGTGGCAATTCACCCTATTATACTGTTTATGGCATTGTCAAACGTCTGCCCTATGACGTATTTACCGGTAAACCATGCCCCGTCTATAATGTTGACTATTTTGCGACTAAGCAAATCAGCGTGTTACAGATATTCTTGGTCAAGTACGAAAACATTTAGCAACATAAACAGGCTAAGCCTACAAAATTAGAAACAGGTGATGCTCTTATGTTAAAAGAACCCGAAAGGATCTCCAAACTTTCGCTCAAATTTGCGGGACCATTTCGCATTACTGCTAAAAAAGCGGATAATAAGTTTAAAATTTGGAAACCAAATACTGAAACGTCAGACTTAAGAGGGTCCATCCTGAATTACTCCAAGAATGTTAATAATGTTTCAGACACAACTGTTCAAACAGAAAACACATCAAGTACACCAAGTGTGAGTAATGATTATCGTTTAAATCTAAGTTCTGCGAAACAGTATGAAGATGCATCAAATTTTTACAGAATGGCTGGGATCATCGTCTTTATGCTCCTACTCCTTTGTCTTACCACAGTGTTGAAGGATACGTCTATGGGAGTTCTCAAGTTAGGTGCTCTTCTTGCACCTTTGGGACGAGTTCTCATTGTTGAGGACGTGGTGAACATAAATTATGAGTTGCTTGGACTGCTCAAGCTTCCTCGCCAGATGGAATCTATTGATACCCAACTGCAGACAGTTATGACCGTCCTTCCTTAGCTAAGCAAGAATCCTAACAGTTCGACAATGTTATCACAAATTTTTAATCTTCAGCTACTTCGTCTCAAGACTCTTCACAAGACCATCGTTGCAGCTGGACGTTCTATTTTTTGCGATTTTTCAACCAAGTTTGATGAAAAACGATTGTGCCGTTTCGGCTGCCCACAACAGACACACACACAGACACACGGCTATTCCTATAGTATATGACATAGATGGTCGTGGTTGTTATAATCATGGTCGTGGTTGTTATATTCATGGTCGTGGTTATGATCATGGTCGTGGTTGTTATAATCATGGTCATGGTTGTTATAACCATGGTCGTGATTTTTATAATTATAGGCGTGGTTGTTATAATCATGGTCGTGGGTGTTATAATCATAGTCGTGGTTGTTATAACCATGGTCGTGGTTGTTATAATCATGGTCGTGGTTGCTATAATCATGGTCGTGGTAATGATCATGGTCGTTTTTGTTATAATCCTGGTCATGGTTGTTATAATCATGGTCGTGATTTTTATAATCATAGTCGTGGTTGTTATAATCATGGTCGTGGGTGTCATAATCATAGTCGTGGTGGTTATAATCATGGTTGTGGTTGCTATGATCACAGGCATGGTAGTTATAATCATGGTCGTGGCTGTTATAATCATGGTCGTGGTTGTTATAATCAGACTCGTGGTTGTTATAATCATGGTCGTGGGTGTCATAATCATAGTCGTGGTTGTTATAATCATAGTCGTGGTTGTTATAATCATGGTCGTGGTTGTTATAATCATAGTCGTGGTTGTTATAATCATGGTTGTGGTTGCTATGATCACAGGCATGGTAGTTATAATCATGGTCGTGATCGTTATAATCATGGTCGTGGTTGTTATAATCATGGTCATGGTTGTTATAACCATGGTCGTGATTTTTATAATTATAGGCGTGGTTGTTATAATCATGGTCGTGGGTGTTATAATCATAGTCGTGGTTGTTATAACCATGGTCGTGGTTGTTATAATCATGGTCGTGGTTGCTATAATCATGGTCGTGGTAATGATCATGGTCGTTTTTGTTATAATCCTGGTCATGGTTGTTATAATCATGGTCGTGATTTTTATAATCATAGTCGTGGTTGTTATAATCATGGTCGTGGGTGTCATAATCATAGTCGTGGTGGTTATAATCATGGTTGTGGTTGCTATGATCACAGGCATGGTAGTTATAATCATGGTCGTGGCTGTTATAATCATGGTCGTGGTTGTTATAATCAGACTCGTGGTTGTTATAATCATGGTCGTGGGTGTCATAATCATAGTCGTGGTTGTTATAATCATAGTCGTGGTTGTTATAATCATGGTCGTGGTTGTTATAATCATAGTCGTGGTTGTTATAATCATGGTTGTGGTTGCTATGATCACAGGCATGGTAGTTATAATCATGGTCGTGATCGTTATAATCATGGTCGTGGTTGTTATAATCATGGTTGTTGTATGTATATTCTGTATGCTGTATTTATATTATGCTATGTACATTATGTATGTGCTCCATTTATGTATTATTTATTTAGCCTAGCTAGCAGCGTGTGGCAATGTATTTATCAATGTCCCACATGCTTAATTAATGTGCCTGGCGACGTATGGAAGCTGCTAATGTATCACTTGCCATACGTCGTCTATAGAGCAGTTGACAAGCACACAGGACGGAGAGCACTACTCCCTTTGTGTACATATCTCTTATCCAGTAAATCGAACCTACAAAATCTATACAGGTGTTTGTGTTCGCTCCCGTATATTGAACTTCTTACCCAGAACACGAACATGGTACAGTGAACCGGTTTTACTGGATAATTACGAGTGACAGTGCAAAGTTTGTGGAAAGCCGGCTTATGGACCCCTTGCCCTGTGTCAACCGCCGCCCGCCACCCCTCCTCGAAGAATTTAGCAACTTTGAGCAGTGTCAGTGACAGTGATTTTCTGTGAAGTGTTTAGTGCATTGTGTGTTTCGTGCCATTCATGTGTGACCTTGTTCTAAAGGATTCCCAAGGTACACGGCATGTTCTGGCCATTTGTAAGGAGTAAAGTTTTCACATCCTCCTCTTGTCTTGCCTGAGGGGTAACTGACGCTCCTCGCCGTCTCCACCCCCCCTCACAGCTCGAGAAGACTGCTCCCACCCAGACGCGCGCACACACACATACGTGTACTAACACTCACTGACTGCGGCGGCTCCCTTATATATATTTTATATATATAACCTACTTATCTGTGTATTTAATTAATTTTTTGTCTGAGATCTTGTTGATACGACGGGCTGACCGGTCAACACTGAATTAGACACAGTACACAGATGAAGTAGTTATGTCTCATGCCTTACGTAGCCGTGGACCCAGCGCCCGGATGAGTCAGTCGGATGATAGCCGGGCAGAGATGGATGACCAGGCTGACCACGACGCTCCAGCTCCCACAACATTGTGCAGCCCTTCACCTCGATATTCAGCGTTGTCTCCAGAGATAATTGCTTTAATGAAGTTTATGAGAGATGAAAGGCGCGAGGATGAAGCTAACAGACGTGTGGCGGATGAACACAGAAGGCAAGCAGAGGCAGAGAGAGACCACCAACGGAGATTGGAAGACAGTGCACGGTTTGAAGCTTTGATATCTCGCCTCACTGTTAACCAAGCCCCTGGCTCTAACACTGCCTCGGTACTGACTGGTTCAGATACCTCATCAATGCTTCCTTCACGCCCCCCAGCCCCACCTAAAGCAGCTGCTCAAACACCGCCCATCTTGAAGCCTGATGTGACTTTCCAGACTTTTCGTGAATGGCGGCGACGGTGGACTGATTATTCTACAATGGTGGATCTCCAGAGTTTGTCACAGCCTAAACAACTCATCCAGCTGCGTATGTGCCTGTCCTTGGAAATTCAGCGTGTCTTAGAACATACGCTGCAGGTACCTCCGACCTCTTCGCTGTCTGTAGAGGAGGTACTGGACATTCTACAACGGCACATCAAAGGACAGCAGAATGAAGCTCTGTGCAGGAGGGAATTGTTTATCTGCAGACAGATGGAGGGTGAGACTTTTGACGCCTTTGATGTACGTCTTAAGAGAGCCTCGGAAGAGGTAGATATATGTCTAGGCCACCACCAGCAGTGCGAGGAGACCCAGTTGAAGCAGGTGATCCTGATGGGTGTTAAGGACGAGGAACTTGTCCAACGCCTCACCTCCCTCGACTCTTCCTCTTATCTCAAGGATGTGTTGACGATATGTCGCTCCTATGAGGCCGCCAGGTGTGCCACCTCTGCCATCCGAGCTCCCCCTACAGCTGTACGCGCTGTGTCCCGGTACAAGAAGGACAAGAAGTCTGCTCCTACGCCTTCGCCCACCACGTCCACGCCCGGTTCATTTTGTAACAACTGTGGTAAGCAGCACGGAACACAGGTGTGTCCAGCTGCTGAGTCTCCATGCAACAGTTGTGACCGTAAGGGCCACTGGTCACTCACAGTACGGTGCCCAGCCAAACGCGTCCAGTGCAATGTGTGCGGTCGTCTGGGCCACTATGACAAGTGTTGCCCTTCCAACAAACCCAAGGGACAGCGTCGGCGGAAGCTTCAGCTCCCTTCTACCAGAGAGGGCCGCCCACAGTCAAGCAAATCAGAAGCATGACGACCCTGGACAACGCTCGAGCCATATTAGGAATGTGTGCTCCCCCCCGCGTCCCAGGACCAAAGTCCCCCAGTACATCAGTGTCATTGTGACCTACCGCAGTGTGTCATCCCGTCTTCAGATGTTGCCCGACACCGGCGCTGATGCTACAGTCATCGGTCCCCAGCATTTGCAATGCTTGGGGCTCTCTCCAAGTGATCTAGGACCGCCCCCCAAGGATCTCCGCTTTATGGCAGATGGTTCACAGATGACCCCGGCCCTGGGTTTACTCCAAGCACAAGTCACCTTTGGCAACAGGTCGTGTCAAGCCTGGATTGATGTGCATAACGGTGTCCCGACTCCTTTGCTGTCCTACAGACATTGTCAAGAGTTGGCCATCATCTCCCAGGACTTCCCCAAACCTATTCTTGAGGTAAAACACGCCAACAGGGTGCAAAAAGGGAGCAGCAACGACCCTGCTGCCGCCCAACCCCTGCCTCTTGCCAGTGACACCTCTCCTTCGGATGCTCGGAAGTACTTCCTGAAGGAATTCAGCCACGTTTTGGTGACCAAGTCCGCTCTGGAATCCAAGCCTCTCAAGAAGATGGCAGGTCCCCCCATGAGGATCCACCTGAGGGACGACGCGAAGCCCTTCGCTATTTACACCCCTCGACTGGTTCCCCTGGCCTTCCGCGAGGCGGTCAAAAACGAGCTGGACTCCATGGTCGCCCAAGAAATTATTGCACCAACCGGCGATGACCCGTCTCCATGGTGTCACCCTATGGTTGTCGTCGCAAAACCTAAAGGTGGTGTTCGGATCACCACTGACCTCTCCAAGCTCAACAGCCAGGTGTCTCGTCCTGCGCACCCTTCTCCCACGCCCTTTGCAGCTATACGCAGTGTGAACCCGAAGGCGCGCTTCTTCACGACGATGGACGCCTTGTGTGGATACTGGCAGATAGAGCTTGCCGAAGAAGACCAACCACTCACAACTTTCATCACCCCGCATGGACGTTACAGTTATTGCCGTGGCCCCATGGGATTCGCCGCTACAGGAGACGCTTTCTGTCTTCGAGGTGATATGGCTCTACAAGGTCTGGCAAACTGCGTGAAAGTGGTCGACGACATACTCGTGTACGACGAGGATTATATGGATCACCTCTGCCGTATCTACGAGGTACTCAACAGGTGCCGGAAGCACTGCATTACCCTAAATACCGACAAGTTTGTTCTGGCCAGCTCTTCAGTTGACTTTTGTGGGTACACCCTCTCAGGGAATGGTATCGCAGCTGACCGGGAAAAGGTCCGCGCCATCACGGATTTTCCCACCCCTGCTAACCTCACCGACTTGAGGTCCTTCATCGGTCTCGTCAACCAGTTAGCAGAGTTTTCGTCGGACATCTCCGCAGCTGCTCAACCACTTCGCCCCCTGATGAGCCCAAGAGGACATTCCTGTGGACCCCCGACCACGACAAGGCCTTCCAGCAAGTGAAACAGGCCCTGTCTCGTCCACCTGTCCTCGCCACGTTTGACCCAGCCTTGCCGACAGTTCTGCAGACAGATGCCTCACGCTTGTATGGCGTGGGATACGCCCTACTGCAGGATCATGGTGGAGGGCAGTTCCGGCTCGTCCAGTGTGGCTCGCGTTTCCTCTCTGACACTAAGACGCGCTACGCCACTATTGAGTTGGAGCTGTTGGCTATGGTTTGGGCGATGTCCAAGTGCAGCTTTTACCTCATAGGCCTGCAACACTTTCACCTAGTGACCGACCATCGCCCGCTTGTCCCGATCCTCAACCACTACACGCTGGACGCCGTTGAGAACCCTCGCCTCCAGCGTCTGAAAGAGAAGTTCTCGGCGTACATCTTCACAGCAGTGTGGCGTGCTGGTAAGGAGCTCTGCATCCCTGATGCCTTATCCCGCTCTCCTGTCAGCCGCCCTACTCCAGAACCCCATGTGCTCGACGCCGACCTCGCTCTTTCCGTCAGGACTGTGGTCACTCTCCATGCCGTCCAATCCCTTCGTTCGGACCTGTCACCAGATGACGACAAGGCAATGGAGGACCTTCGAACAGCGGCCCGAGATGACCCTTCCTACGTCCGACTTGTCGAGTGTGTGAGGAATGGATTTCCTAGCAACCGCTACGATCTTCACAACACCCTGCTCCCGTATTGGAAACTCCGCAATGAACTCTACTGCGACGGAGACCTTGTTCTGTACGGAGCACGTGTAGTTGTCCCTGCTGCATCACGTCCCCACGTCTTGGCTCGCCTTCACGACAGTCACCGTGGAGCTGAAGCCACCAAACGACGTGCACGACAGACTGTGTTCTGGCCCGGCATCAACTCCGACATCTCCAATGTTGTCCGTGCGTGTGAGCCCTGCCAAGTATTACAACCCAGCCAGCAGCAGGAACCCTTCATGAGTGACGACAACCCCACCCGCCCCTTTGAGTCTGTGTCAGCCGACTTTTTCTCTGTGTCAGGAAAGTCCTTCCTTGTTATCATCGACCGTCTCTCTGGTTGGCCGGTTGTCATCAAGTGCGGTAATGACACGACGTCTGCCGCCACCATCAGCAAGTTCCGCCACTACTTCCGTGACGTGGGCGTTCCTGTGCGCCTGCGAACCGACGGAGGGCCTCAGTTCACAAGCCGGGACTTTGCTGTGTTCCTCGACCGATGGGGAGTCCGGCATGTGTTGTCATCGCCCCATTACCCGCAGTCCAACGGCCACGCTGAGGCTGCTGTCAAATCCCTGAAGCACCTCATCCTTAAGGTGGCCCCTTCTGGGAACATTGACTGCGAGGCCTTCGACCGGGGTCTTCTTGAACTCCGCAACACACCTAACTACACCGGACGCTCCCCTGCCCAGGTTTTGTATGGACGCCCCCTTCGTTCTTGTGTCCCTGCTCACCCTCAATCCTTCTCCAAGGAGTGGCAGGCCAAGACAGAGGATTGTGATCGCCGAGCCGCCGAACGTGTTCAGGACGTCGTCGCCCGCTACAACGACCACGCCCGTTCTCTCCCCAGGTTGAGTGTCGGCACCCAAGTCCGTGTTCAGGACCCGACCTCCCTACGTTGGGACAAAGTAGGCGTAGTCATGGGTCTCGGTAGGTCACGGGACTACCAGGTGCGGTTACCCAGTGGTCGTGTGTGGTGGAGGAACCGCCGTTTTCTCCGCCCTGTAACAATGCCTTCTGCTGACCCCGCCACCAGTGTTGAGTCCCATACCCTTCCCAGTGATCTAGTCCCTCGACGCTCAGAACGGATCCAAAAGAAAAGGTCCGCTCAAGGCTTTGCTATGAGCGTATAGGGGGGAGGGAGGTGTATGTATATTCTGTATGTTGTATTTATATTATGCTATGTATATTATGTATGTGCTCCATTTATCTATTATTTATTTAGCCTAGCTAGCAGCGTGTGGCAATGTATTTATCAATGTCCCACATGCTTAATTAATGTGCCTGGCGACGTATGGAAGCTGCTAATGTATCACTTGCCATACGTCGTCTATAGAGCAGTTGACAAGCAGACAGGTCGGAGAGCACTACTCCCTTTGTGTACATATCTCTTATCCAGTAAATCGAACCTACAAAATCTATACAGGTGTTTGTGTTCGCTCCTGTATATTGAACTTATTACCCAGAACATGAACAGTTGTGGTTATGATCATGGTCGTGGTTGTTATAATCATGGTCATGGTTGTTATAATCATGGTCGTGATTTTTATAATTATAGTCGTGGTTGTTATAATCATGGTCGTGGGTATTATAATCATAGTCGTGGTTATTATAATCAAAGTCGTGGTTGTTATAATCATGGTCGTGGTTGTTATAATCATGGTCGTGTGTGTTATAATCATGGTCGTGGTTGTTATAATCATGGTCGTGGTTGTTATAATCAGACTCGTGGTTGTTATAATCATGATTGTGATCGTTATAATCATGGTCGTGGTTGTTATAATCATGGTTGTGGTTGTTATAATCGTGGTCGTGCTTGTTATGATCATATTGGAGGTTGTTATGATCATAGTCGTGGTTGTTATAATCATAGTCGTGGTTGTTATAATCATGGTCGTGGTTGCTATGATCACAGGTATGGTAGTTATAATCATGGTCGTGGCTGTTATAATCATGGTCGTGGTTGTTATAATCAGACTCGTGGTTGTTATAATCATGATTGTGATCGTTATAATCATGGTCGTGGTTGTTATAATCATGGTTGTGGTTGTTATAATCATGGTCGTGCTTGTTATGATCATATTGGAGGTTGTTATGATCATAGTCGTGGTTGTTATAATCATGGTCGTGGTTTTTATAATCATGGTCCTAGTTGTTATAATCGTGGTCGTGGTTGTTATAATCATAGTCGTGGTTGTTATAATCAGACTCGTGGATGTTATAATCATGGTCGTGGTTGTGGTTGTTGTAATCATGGTCGTGGTTATTATAATCATGGTCGTGGTTGCTATAATCAGACTCGTGGATGTTATATTCATGGTCGTGGTTGTTGTAATCATGGTCCTGGATGTTATAATCATGGTCGTGGTTGTTATGATCATAGTCGTGGTTGTTTTAATCATGGTCGTGGTTGTTATGATCATAGTCGTGGTTGTTATAATCATAGTCGTGGTTGTTATAATCATGGTCGTGGTTGTTATGACCATAGTCGTGTTTGTTTTAATCATAGTCGTGGTTGTTATAATCATAGTCGTGGTTGTTATAATCATATTCGTGGTTTTTATAATCATAGTCGTGGTTGTTATAATCATGGTCGTGGTTGTTATAATCATGGTCGTGGTTGTTATGATCATATTCGTGGCTGTTATAACCATGGTCGTGATTGTTATAATAAGTGTCTCTTTCTTCTTTATATTTTATCTCATTATTCTTACTCTTTTTACCTACATTTGACCGAATAATTTCTACATGTTATCATCCAAATAGTTGTTCTGGTTTTTGTTTTACTTATCGCTGTCCTTCCTTTGTCTCCTTCTCTACTATCCTTCTATACCATTCTTATTCTGTCCTTACATCCCTCCATTCATACCTCCACCTCTCACTATCCCTCTCCCCCATCTCCTTTCCTCGCTCGCCTCTTGAGGATAATAATGCTTCAGTCTCTCTTTTTCTCCTTCTCTTCTCCATTTCTATTTTCTATGCATTCCTGTTATTATCTTTTTCTCTCTTCTCCTTTTCCTAGTACAGCCATAGGAATAAGTATACTGCACACACTGTAGCTGTAAGGTCCGAAAATGATCTGGCAACGCTGAAACTGCGCATCCAGACGCATGATGAAACTCAGCTCCCCCTCACTTATCTCTAACTATTTTCTGTTTTCCCTTCTTTATTCTTCTATTTACTCATCTTCCTTTCTATACTAATCCAAACAACATTAAAAAAAATTAGGCTAAGAGAAAAAGTGGGGGAAGGAGGAGGGAGCCGTACGATAACTGCAAATCGTGGGCTGACAGAGTATAGTGAATGAGGGTGCGCCAAGTCCGTAGACTTGCATCGTTTTCCAGCTTAAATAAAATGGGTAATTAATGCCTTCCTAAAGAAACAATCGACATGGGACCAGGTTTCTTCCACTCTACGATTTTTCCACCAAGTTTGATGAAAAACGATTGTGCCGTTTCGGCTGCCCAGAACAGACAGACCGACAGACAGACAGACAGACAGACAGACAGACAGACGCACAGCTATTCCTATAGTAAATTAGATTTCTGGGACTTCTCTGGATGCAAGTTGCTTTTGGTCTGCAACATGCCAAGGGTTGCAATATAATCCTGAAGAATAAGAAAATAAGAACACAATAAGAAAATAAGGAGTCTCCAATAGGCCCGTTGGCCTATGCATTAGGGTGTGTCATACGGAGGCGAATTTTTTTTTTTTGAGTTTGAAAAATCGGCCCATGGTATTAATGATGTAGTTCTATGTGCAAAATCATGTGATATCTTCAGATTTGAAAAGTTTTCATTTTTTGCTAGGTAAATTTTAACTTGAAATCTTATGAAAATTCAGTATTCCCACCCTTTTACCAACACCACTAAATAGCTGATTTAAAGTAAAGTAAATGTATCAGGTTAATTTATTAGGATGAAAATGATCCAGAATAGTGAAACGAATAATCTTGACACATTTATTAAATTTAATATTCCTTTAGAAACAAAATCATCAAATACAAAATCCGGTTTTACTACTGCGACCCGGTGTTGCTGCACACCATAGAGAACATGTCTTTCTTGCTTCTGTTTCTACTCATCACCTCCCTGCTGACCACCTGAGCTCGGATGTAACCTTCCCTCTCCTGGCTGTACACGTGACTGCTGGCCTCGCTCACTTGCTGTACACAACGCTCTATACTCTGGGTGTGCGAGGGCCAGGCAGGGACATTCATGGGGTTGTCCAGGAAAGCTCTGACTTGAACATTGGTGAGGCTGCAGGTAAGAGGGGGCTCACTGCCAGCCTGGATGTTATCCAGATCTATGAGATCAGTGAGGGTCTTGGCACCTAGATTGACTTCAGGAGTCTTCCTGACCCTGAAGGAATCGTCACCAACTGATTCGTCATGCCCAGATCCTCTCATAAGTCTCATATCCAAGATCTTTTTGACTGCCACTCTTCTCTCCTCCTCATCCTTACTGCAGAGCATTGTCTGCAGAACTGCCTCGGGATGAGCATACCAGGAAGATCTCCTCACAGTCTGCTCCACAATCTGAACAACCTTCCTTGGCTGACTCCTCAGGAGCTCAAGCTGGAAGAGAACATGCCTTGGACCTTCGGAGAACGATGACTTGACCTTGGTGTTGAACCAATTTGGCAAGTAGACACTCACGATGAATTGGACAATAAGTCTCAGGTTGTGAAGCTAGTGCCCTTTCAGTTTATGATGAGCGACCCAAATTCTGCAGAACCTGAGAGCCGTTGTGAGTCACCTAGAATGTGAGACTGGACCTATCTGCAGGTAAGCAAGTCTATCAGGCATGGCCCCAGTTTTGATGGCACTGCAAATCATGTAACCATAGTACTGGTCAGTACTCAGGTCGTCAATGACAGTATGTGCAAGCTCAACGAGTGGAGGGCCAACTGTGATTTTTTCAAAGCTCGGATTTATTTCTACCTCAGTGGCAGAGTCCAGCATCTTGCCAAGAGGACCAGACCATCTGTTGTTTGAAAGAGTCTTGCCATCCAGCTCCTGGATCAGATGTCTGAGTGGCAACTCGTTGGTGTGGAGGTCACAAACAATCCAGACCAGCTTCCTCCCAATCTTCCGCTCTATCCACTGTATGACCCCCCCTTGCCACCCTGTGTTCGTGTTGGTGCTGTCCCCTCCAATGGCCTGCAGGGTCTGGTCTACGTTCCTCTCTGAGCCAGTTCACAATGTTATCTGCCACTATCTCAGCTGGTTTCCTGATGTCATCTTTCTCTGGAGTGAAATGCCACAAATACTTCCCTCCTGGTTCACTGCAGCAGGAGTAGTGTTCCTCCTTCACCATGGCAGGGAACAACTTGTCAGAATCTCCAACTTTCATGAACACTTTAGTGTCATCCCTTCTCCCATCAAAGAACAAACAATTGATTCCATTTTCTCTTATCCCCTTATCAAACTCCTCTTCTAGGTTACTGACAAGTTTCTCCTGAGCTCTCCTTACTTTGTTATGATCTATCACCAGGTGAACATCATCAGGTGTTATCAAACCACCGTCAATCCAGGCAGCTGTTGCTATCTCTGCAGTTTCTCTGAGACCAGTGTGGTGTCGCATGCTGGCCAGAGCTTTGCTCGGGGTATCTTTCCTATTTCGAATCTTATGCCTGGAAGGTTTGGGATCATTATTTTCTGGGTTAGGGACAAAGTCACCATTCTCCTGGTCAGCACTCGGATCAGCCATGGGGAAGTCATTATACTCGGAATCAGCTTGACTCCAATCATCGGCCTTTTTTACCTCACCCTGGGCCTTCTCAAGTCTCTTTTCCTCGGCAACTCTTCTCCTCTTCTGTCTCTCTGTGGCAGCCTCCTGTCTCTTGGACTCCGGAATATCTTGGCTAGAAATCATGAGAGCCCCTATACTGCCAGTCTTCTCTCTCTGTGTTTTGACAAATGCCAGTTCGATCACAGGAATCTTCAGTTCACGCTTGCAAATACAGGAGATGTGGGCCTCGGATTTACAGTCACGATCGCATCCAAACTCAGGACAGAGAACAATTGGGCACTTGCAAGTAATTATGTCAAATAACTGGTCCAGTTGCTTGGCAAAGCTGTCCTTAACTGCAAGTTTTCCTCTCCCAAGAGAGATATATCTTGCCTTTTCCCAACTGGCTAGCAGTCTCTCACTAATCTTCTTCTGACTTGTTATGACTGGAGGCTTGAACTGAGCGTTAGCCAGAGTGTACTGTGCCAAGACAGTTTTGGTCATATCACTGGCAATGTCTTTGTTTGTGTAAGTTCTTTGGTTCTTTTCACTGATTTGCCTGATTAAAACACCGTATCTCAAAGCATCTCTCAATGTATGCAACTCCGACTTCAGGAGCTCTCTCCCAGTCCCAAGATAGTGACTGAGATGGCTGGATTTTTGGTTCCTCGTCCTGACACAAGTAGCCATCGCAAATATTATCAACTTATAAATGCATCAGAATCTGAAACAGAAAAAAATATTGTTAGTTGGGTTGTTAAAGAATGAAGTCAGAAAGCAATGTTCACTATTTAATTGTAATGCACTAATGCAGCTGTACGTTAGATTTTCGATAAATTTCACGCTAAAATTTACCTAGCAAAAGGTGGCAAAATATTGAAACTGAAATTATTTTCTGTTTATATACACTAAAATCTACCAAAAAAGTGATGGGCCATTAGTTTTAGCTGATCTTCCCTCCTATGACACACCCTACTATGCATGGCAGCTCCTGTCGAGAATTACAACCACTCTCTATCGTCCATGAGTCTATCTAGCCTCCTTTTAAAACTTTCCAGCATCCCAGCACTTACTATAAACTTGCTAAGCTTGTTCCACTCGTCTAACACCCTATTTGTGAACCAGTTTCTTCCTATCTCCCTCCTAAATCTAAATTTATCCAACTCAAATCCTCTTCTACGAGTCAGATCCTGCTCGAATATAGTAAGAATTTTATCTATATCTCCTTTATTGATTCCTTTCACCCACTTAAATACTTCTATCATATCTCCCCGTACTCTTCGTCTTTCTAGGGAATGCAAGTTTAGTTTCTTTAATCTATCTTGATATGAAAGATTTCTAAGTCAAGAAATCATTTTCATCATTCTTCGCTACACCGACTCCAGTGAATTGATATCCATTCTGTAATAAGGGCACCAGAACTGAACAGCATAATCGAGATGCGGCCTGACTAGCTCAAGATATAATTGCAATATGACCTCCGCACTCTTATTACTTACACTTCTAGATATAAAACCTAATATTCTGTTTGCCTTATTTCGAAAATTAACGTACTGTTTTCTAGGATGATGGTCGGTGCTTACAAGTAGCCTAAGTCTCTTTCACAAGTCGACTTCTCTAGGTTGATGTTTTTAAGGGTGTATACATTGACAGTATTTGTTCTTTCAATATTAAGTACGCTGCACTTGCTGGTGTTGAATTTCATTTGCCATTTTTCAGACCACCCCTGCAGTTTATTTTGATCCTCCTGTAATGCATTTGCATCCTGCCCTGAATTAATCTGCAGCCCTATTTTGGTGGGCCTAGTACTGACCCCTGGGGAACCCCACTGGTTACACGGCCCCACTCAGATTTAACACCATCTACGCTGACCCTCTGTGTTCTATCGGTGAGCCATGATTTATTTACTTTAAAACTTTCCCCTCTATACCACGAGCCTTAACTGTTCTCAGAAGCCTAAGTACATTACATCGTTATTTACGTCATTATCTACTGTACTACCTCGAAGACTTTCCGAAAAAACGTCAGCAGATTTCATGGACAAGATTTTCCCTTTGTAAATTCATGTTGAGAGTCGTAGATTAATTAGTTTTTCTCTAAATGCGATCGGATGCTATTTGCTATAATTGATTCAAGAAATTTCCCACTACTGTCATCAAACTAATCTGCCAGTAATTTGACGCTGATGCTCTGTCTCCCTTTTTGAATATGAGTACTAGATTTGCCTACACACGCTACCTGACCTAGCTTGGAGAAGGACGTGCCCCTAAGTGCTCGTGTTAGTGACCAGAGGAAATGGCCGCTGTGGATCGTTGTTTTGTGGGGAAAGAGGGGCGGAGTTTGAGGAACCTGGCTACTTTCTTAAGTCAGCTGGAGCAGTTGAGGAGAGAGATGGACGTGTTAAAGGGGGAGAACGAAGCCCTCAGAAATGAACTCCTTCAGGTAGGTGTACTGCCTAGCAGGACACCTGCAAAGCAGGAACAGGCGTGGAGAGTGGTTCCTTCCAAGGGGACTAGGGTCAGACTCAGGAAAGCTTTTAGACTCAGGAAAGCTGACCAGGGTGTGGAGTGCAGTAACCCCTACCAACTGTTGGAGGAAGCTGGCGAGGAGGAGAAAAGGCAGGACGAGGAGAAGAGGCAGGACGATATGGTGCCAGGAGAGAAAAGGGCAGTTGTTCAGACCCTGCCCAGTGGTAAGGTAGTGGTAGTTGGGGACAGCCAGGTGAGGTTCTTAGATAGGATTCTTTCTGCAAGAGATAAAAAACGTAGGACTAGGGTGTGTTTTCCTGGGGCTGGGATAGGGCATGTAGCTCAGAGGATAGATAGGGTTTTGTCAGGGGAGAGTACCAATCCAGTAGTGTGTCTTAGTGTCGGAGGTAACGACATAGGAAAAGTTAGGAGTGAGGAACTTTTCAAGAGGTATTGGGAGGCGCTGGGGAAGGTAAGAGATACGGGAGGGATCCCGATAGCATGTGGTGTCTTGCCGAGAAGAGTTGGTCGTGAATGAGTATCCACGGCAATTGCTATAAATTGCCGACTGGAAAAACATTGTGCAAGCAATGGTTGGGCATTCATTGATAACTGGCATCCATTCTATGGCAAAGACTACCTGTACAGTCGTGACGGAGTACACTTGTCTCGCGCGGGGGTAAAGACGTTGTCTGCATCCCTGGAGCGTAAAATTGTCACTCTAAAAGGGGGGGGGGGGTTCGCCAGTAGAGAGAGGTCGGTGTAAGTGGGAATAAAAAAATAAGCAGGTCCTGCGGAGTAAAGTGGTTACTCACGACTAGGGGTAAAACAGGACCAGGGACGGGTAGGTTTAAATGTATAATATACAAACAGTAGGAGCGTTAACAATATAATATACTTGCTGAGAGCGGTTGTATGTACCGAGAATATAGACGTTATAGCAATCACCGAAACTTGGATGAACCTTGCGTGCAAGAACTTTTTATCAGAGTACCACATAAAGGGTACAACCTTTTTCACATGGACAGGGAAGGTAGGAAGGGGGGAGGGGTCGCACTCTTCGTCAGGGATACATTAAAATGTTGTATTAATAATTCAATAAAGGGTGAAATTGAAACCGAGTCAGTGTGGGTAGAAAATGCGAAAGGAAGAGAAAAACTAATTATAGGAGGGATTTACAGGCCCCCAAGTCTTGAGAAAGAAGCAGCTCAGCTTATATGGCAGAAAATGAGTAGGGCTGCAAGAAACAACAACCTGTGCATTATGGGGGAGTTCAACTACAGAAATATTGACTGGGACAACATTGTAGGTGACTATGAATCTGAAGACTTCCTAGACGCAGTACAGGACAATTTTTTTACACAACTAATTACAGAACCTGCTAGAGGTAACAATATATTAGACCTAGTATTAACAAATAAAGAAAATATTATCAGAGATATCACCGGTAGGGGAAGAACTAGGGAACAGTGATCACAGAGAAATCAGGTTCACCCTAAATTGGGAAACGAAAAACAATAGCAATATGGTCAGAGTCCCAAACTTTCGATTGGCGGATTATCAGGGGTTAAGAAGGTACCTGGTGAGGTCACCTTGGAGTGGTCAGATCAGTCCCCAGTAGGAACAGGTGAGGTCACAGATGACACAACAATTGATCATGACTATAATATATCCACTCGTATACTACTTAAGCACAAGAACAGAATATACCATACAGAAGGATTAGGTCATATAAGAATGAACTAAGGTGGATGACCAGAAAACTTAAACATGACATGGGAATAAAGAAAATAATTTATAAGAAATTAAAGGGAGGGGAGGAGCAGCTCAGAAATAGGTTTCATGAACTATCTAGGAATGTTAAGAAAAATATAAGGAAGGCAAAGACAGACTACGAAATCAGGATAGCTAGAGAATCCAAGGCGAATCCCAAGGGATTTTTCCAGGTATATAGGACAAAGGTCAAGGACAAAGTTCGGCCTTTAAAGTCAGGGACAGGGGAAGTGATCGATTACAGTGAGGAAATAAGCAAAGCATTGAAACAGCTACTTTTTATCAGTTTTCACAGAAGAAATTCAGGGGGAATTCCAGAGGTGGATCTGATATTTAGGGGAAATGAAGAAGAGAAATTAAGGAATATTACTATCAGAAAAGAGGATGTTCTTAAGAAGATAAATAAATTAAATAAGACAAATCCCCAGGGCCGGATGAAATTTTCCCTCGAGTTCTGAAAGAGTGTACGGAACAGATTAGCGGATCCCTCGTAAATTTATTTACAAAATCATTAGACATGGGAGTTGTGCCAGACTTGTGAAAGCAGGTAAATGTACTACCCAAAATCAAAAAGGAGAGACAGAGCATCAGCGTCAAATTACCGGCCAATTAGTTTGACGTCAGTAGTGGGGAAATTTCTTGAATGAATTATAGCAAATAGCATTCGATCGCATTTAGAGAAAAGCAAATTAATCTACGACTCTCAACATGGGTTTACAAAGGGAAAATATTTTTCAACAAATTTGCTGAAATTTTTTAGGAAAGTCTTCTAGGTAGTAGATAATGACGATAATTACTATGTTATTTACTTAGACTTTAGCAAAGCGTTTGACAGAGTACCACATCAGAGGCTTCTGAGAAAAGTTAAGGCTCATGGTATCGAGGGGAAGTTTTAAATTGGATATAATCGTGGCTCACTGATAGAACACAGAGGGTCAGCGTAGATGGTGTTAAATCTGAGTGGGGCTGCGTAACCAGTGGTTTTCCCCAGGGGTCAGTACTGGGCCCACTCTTGTTCATAATCTATATAAACGACCTAGACACTGGGATCAACAGTGACATAAGCAAGTTTGCGGATGACACCAAAATTGGGCTGCAGATGAATTCAGGGCAGGATGCAAATGCACTACAGGAGGATTTAAGTAAACTGCAGGAGTGGTCAGAGAAATGGCAAATGAAATTCAACACCAGCCAGTGTAGCGTACTTAATATTGGTAGAACAAATACTGTCAACGTATACAGCCTTAACAACATCAACCTAGAAAGGTCGACTTGTGAAAGAGACTTAGGGGTACTTGTAAGCCCGGACCTACGGCCTAGAAAACAGTGCGTTAATGTTCGAAATAAGGCAACAGAGTATTAGGTTTTATATCTAGAAATTTTAGTAATAAGAGGTCTTATTGCAACTATATCTTGCGTTAGTCAGGTCGCACCTAGATTATGCAGTTCAGTTCTGGTGCCCTTATTATAGAATGGACATAAATTCACTGGAGTCGGTGCACTGAAGAATGACGAAAATGATTCCGGGACTTAGAAACGTTTCATATCAAGATAGGTTAAAGAAACTAAACTTGCATTCCATAGAAAGACGAAGAGTGCAGGGAGATATGATAGAAGTATTTAAGTGGGTGAAAGGAATCAATAAAGGCGATATAGATAAAGTTCTTATTATTTCCGAGCAGGATAGGACTCGTAGCAACGGATTTAAGTTGGATAAGTTTAGGTTTAGGAGGGAGATAGGAAGGAACTGGTTCACAAATAGGGTGGTGGATGAGTGGAAAAAGCTTAGCAACTTTGTAGTAAGTGCTGGAGCGCTGGAGAGTTTTAAAAGGAGGCTATATGGATTCATGAATGAAAGAGAGTGGTAGTAACTCTCGACAGGAGCTGCCATGCACAGGCCAACCGGCCTATTGCATACTCCTTATTTTCTTATGTTCTTATGTTATCTCAACAAGTCTGGCACAACTCCCGTGTCTAATGATTGTGTAAATTAATTTACGAGGAGTCCGCTAATCTGTTCTTTACACACTTTCAAAACCCAAGGGAAAATTTCATCCAGCCCTGAGGATTCTGTCTCCTTTAATTTATATATCTTCTTAAGAAGATCCTCTTTTCTAACAGTTATGTCCTTTAGTTTCTCTTCTTCATTTCCCCTAAATATCAATTCCATCTCTCGCGTTTCCTCGTTAATTTCTTCTGTGAAAACTGAGAAGAAATAGCTGTTTAATGCTTTGCTTATTTCCTCACTATCATCGATCACATTCCCTCTCTTTGACTTTAAAGGCCCCACTTTGGCTTTGACCTTTGTCCTATAATACTGGAAAAATCCCTTGGGACTCGCCGGGATTCTCTTATTATCCCTATTTCGTAGTCCCTCTTTGCCTTACGTACATTTTTCTTAACATTCCAATTTAGTTCCTTATACCTATCTCTAAGATGCTCCTTCCCTCCCTTTAATTTCTTATAAATTCTTTTTTTATTCATATGTCATGTTTTAGTGTTTTGGTCATCCACCTTGGCTCATTCTTATTTGACCTATTTTTTTCCTGTACTTTACGTAGTGTGCTAGTGAATTAGTATATTCGTCATCGACTGTTGTGTCGCTGGTGACCTCGCCCATTCCTACCGGAGACTGACCTGACCACTCCATGGTGACCTCACCAGGTACCTTCTTAACCCCTCATAATCCGCCGATCGAAAGTATGGGACTCTGACCATATTATCATTATTTTTTGTGATATCTCTGATAATATTTTATTTATTTGTTAATACTAGGTCTAATATATTGTCACCTTTGTGCTACTCATTTCCTTGCCGTATACAGTAGGTTGAACTGCTTCTTTCCCAATATTTGGGGAGCCATTGTAAATCACTCCCATAATTGTTTTTCCTCTTCCTTCTGCACTTTCTACCCTTACAGACAAGCTTCCTATTTCACCCTTTATTGAATTATTAACACAACAATTTAATGTATCCCTGACGGAGAGTGCAACCTCTCGCCCCTTCCTTCCTTTCCTGTACTTGTGAACAAGATTGTACCATTGTACGTGATACTCTGATAAAAAGTTCTTGCTCGCCAGATTCATCCAAATTTCGGTGATTGCTATGACGTCTGCATTCTCAATTCATACAACCGCTCTCAGCAAGTCTATTTTATTTCTCAGAATCGCAAAAAGGAATAATGATCTGAAGATAACAAGGGAAGCAAAGTCAAACCCCAATGGATTCTTCCAAATGTAGCAAACTAAACACTAGACAATATTGGACCAATACAGTCCTGTACTGGAGAGCTAACAGATAACGACGGAGAAATGAACTAAAATCTGAACATGATACCTGAGGAGGGAGTGAAAATATAGATTATGCGAGATAGTAGTGACTAGTAACGATGTTAGTAAGCAAATAGACAAGCTAAAGCCTTATAAGTGACCAGGTCCCGATGAGATATTTGCTAGAGTATTAAAGGAATGTAAGGAAGAGCTTATTATGCCCTCAGCAGATTTATTTAACTTGTCCTTAAAATCGAGTGTAATACCAGAATCCTGTGAATAGCAAATGTGATACCGATTTTCAATAAGGGAAATTGATCATCTAATATACTTTTGGACTATCAATCTGTCTGCCTGTCTGTCTGTTTGTCTGTCTGTGCAGCCGAAACAGCACAATCGTTTTTCATCAAACTTGGAGTAAAAATCACCAAAAATTCGTAGAGTGCAACAAACCTGGTCCCATGTCGATGGTTTCTTTAGGAAGGCATTAGTTAACAATTATATTTACGATGGAAAATGATGCAAGTCTACGGACTTGGCGCACCCTCATTCGCTGTAAGCTGTCAGACCATGATTGCAGTTATCGTACGGCTCCCTCCTCCTCCCCCCACTTTTTTTCTTAGCCTACTTATTTTTATGTTGTTTGGATAAGTAAAGGACAGAAGATGAGTAAATAGAAGAATAAAGAAGGGAAAACAGAAAATAGTTAGAGATAACAGGTGGGGGAAGCTGAGTTTCATCATGCGTCTGGATGCGCAGGTTCAACATTACCAGACGACCTTACAGCTACGGTGTATACTTATTCCTGTGGCTGACTGTATAAGGAAAAGTGATAATAACAGGAATGCATGAAGAAGATGACTACAATAGACACAGGGTGAATATAGACAGTGAAACAGACAGGAGGTTGACAAAAATAGACAGATTCATACATGCACGAATAGACAATATGGCAACTAATATGACAGACAGACAGCTGACTGACTGGTTGGCATTACACAAACAGGCAGACACACGCCAACAACAGATAAGACAGACAGATTTGACGACACAAAGAGTACAGACAGGTTTAAATTCAAACACCACGCAGACGAACAGACAGTTGGGATGGCAATAGACAGGACGGATAGTCTTGAGACAGATTAGAAGGCATTTATAAACAAGAATAACACCAAATTGACCATAGCTGCGTCAGTGAGGGTAGGAGGTCTGACATCCACCAGCGTAAATAACACTGGGGAACAAAATTCAACTTTTTGTCAGTTGCATACATTTTGAAACCTGTTTCTGGGTAAATTGAGGTCACTGATTTCAAATATGGCACCGGTTTTTTTCTATCGGGTCTAGTTTTGTTGCGGTGAGTTACCTACCATTTACTGCTATATATAGTTAGGCTACCATATACTACTGCTAAAAATCTAAACCAGCACACAGAGAGGAATTACCAAACACGTAGAATTAATTTTTAATTACTTTTATTTACCTTGACAAGCATATTTTGGATTCATCAGTTGCTTTTGTGAACTATGCCAGATTTATTCAGGCACAAACTTGCGTTTAATGGACTGTCTTGAATATCGCCTCTCAGTGCAGTCTCGCTGAATGCTCCAGCAATAGTCCGCCATCATGTGAATGTCCCAGCGACCTTGATAACTGTCTTCCATGACTTTGATATCCTGGTGAAAGCGTTCACCTTGCTCATCACTCACGTCCCCCAAGTTTGCCGGAAACAGTTCAAGATGACTGTTCAGGAAATGCATCTTAATGCTCATGTTGCAACCTAACACAGGGAAACTTTCCATCAAAGATTCAACGAGCTTTTTTTAGTCCTCTGATTTCCTGTTTCCAAGAAAGTTCCTTACAACAGAAACGAATGCTCCCCATGCATTTCTCTCAACATCAGTCATGGATTGAGTGAAGGCTTGGTCTTTAATCAGCGTCCTAATTTGAGGGCCGTCGAAAATACCTGCTTTGAGTTTTTCTAGCGTTAAACCAGGGAACACTTCACACAGATACTTAAAACAGTCACTGTCAGTATCGAGCGCCTTGACAAACTGTTTCATAAGGCCCAGCTTGATGTGAAGGGGCGGGAAAACAATTTTTTCACGTTCCACTAGGGGTTCATAAATGATGTTCTTTTCCCCAACATTGAGGCTTTCCCTAACTGGCCATTCCTTCTGAATCCAGTGTCTGTCTTTGGCTCTGCTGTCCCAGAGGCAGATAAAGCAAGGAAATTTTGTATACCCACCTTGCTGTCCTAGCAAAAAATTGACCATTTTTAGATCAACACAGATGATCCATTTGTGTTCTTCATATTTGAGTAGCTCCAAAACCGTTGTGATGTGTTCATATTTTTCTTTCAGGTGTACTGAGTGTCCTATGGGTATTGCGCCAAAGATGTTGCCTATATGTAATAAAACACACTTCAGACTCCGCTTAGAGCTATCTATAAAGAGGCGCCACTCTTTCGGATCATAACCTGGAGCTCCCATCGCGGTGACTAATCCAGAAATAAAATAATTGTTTTAATGAAATAAAATAATAATGCACACACTAATGCACACACAAATCTATATTTGACGCACTGATGTAATTAAGAATTATATTTGATGAATGTAAACTAATATGCTTATTACCCCCCTTTGCTATTTTCAGAATCTGTGACCTGATATGTAAATTGCCGCGTAGCATCAAAACTAGACCTGATCTGCACAAACGAATGCCATTTTCAGAATCTGTGATCTCAAATCTACCAGAATCAAGTGTCAGAACTCGTGCAACCGAAAGTGTGTTCCCCAGTGTAATAAGACGCATTGAAAACTGATACCCTCGCGCGGAAAAAGCATCGATGGTCGGATCAGTCATGTGAGATGGACCTAAAACTGACTAACGTAGATGATGACTATGATGACTTAACACAGGTGATGACTATGATGACTTAACACAGGTGATGACTTAACACAGGTGATGACTTAAGCAGATGGTGACTAATATAACCAGAATCAAGGAAACTTCTTTCACAATATATTTTGTCAATTCAATTTCAATTTCAATTGTTTATTCCTTGATAGAGGAAGCGGGATCCTAGTGCTGTCACTAGGTACCCCTGTACAATGATATATTTTGTCTCGGAATGATCATCGGTGATTCATAATAATTCTTTTTTTTATGATTTTAATCTCCTTATGGCGAATATTTCTTTAATTAATTATTCTAACGTTTATGCTATTCCTTCTTATAGTATATAAATACTGTAAGTATCACGACCACGACCATGATTATAACAACCACGACCATGATTATAACAACCACGACTATGATTATAACAACCACGACTATGATTATAACAACCACGCTCATAATTATAACAACCACGACCATGATTATAACAACCACAACCATGATTATAACAACCACAACTATGATTATAACAACCACGACCATGATTATAACAACCACGACCATGATTATAACAAGCACGACCATGATTATAACAACCACTACTATGATCATAACCACGACCATGATTATAACAACCACGACTATGATTATAACAACCACGACCATGATTATAACACCCACGACCATGATTATAACAACCACAACTATGATTATAACAACCACAACTATGATTATAAGGCCCACGACCATGATTATAACAACCACGACTATGATTATAACACCCACGACCATGATTATAACAACCACGACCATGATTATCTCTTTTACTATAGGAATAGCAGTGTTTCTGTGTGTGTGTCTGTTCTGGGCAGACGAAACGACAAAATCGTTTTTCATCAAACTCGGTGGAAAAATCGCAAAAAATTCGTAGAGTGGGACAAACCTGGTCTCATGTCGAAGGTTTCTTTAGGAAGGCATTAATTAACCATTTTATTTACTGTGGAAAACGATGTCGCTGTACGCTGCCAGCCTTCCGGCGGTTCCGCACTAGCCAAAATCGAGCTTTCGAACTTTCACGCTTTGGTAAACTGTACCACCGAACTCGCCACCGGGCACTAAGTGCCCACGATCACTTGTTTACCACTAACTACCGTCCAATCTGTTTAACATCAATTGTAGGCAAATTGCTGATAGCAATAATTTTATACTCTATTCGAAATCACTTGGAAAGGCAAAATTTGATTAGTGATTCTCAACATGGCTTCACAAGCGGGAGTTCATGTCTGACTAACTATTAAAAAATTTCAACTGTTTTCGAATCATTGGACGACGATCACAATTATTATGTGGTACACCTTGAATTTAGCAACACTTTTGACCAGAGTCCCCCACGAAAGACTAATACGAAAAGTGGAGGCGCATGGCATTGGAGGAGTTATTCTAAAATGGGCTGGGGAGTGGTTACAGGACAGGAAACAACGAATAAGTATTAATGGTACTAAATACGATTTGGGTACCGTCAATAGGCTCAGTACTTGGACCATTACTATTTATTATATGCATGAACGACATATATATAGGCGTAGACAGCAACATAAGTAAATTTGCTAATGACACTAAAATAGGGAGTATAATTAAATCTGACAATGACTCTGCAAAGCTACAGGAAGATCTAAAAAAAAAGAATGAAATTGTCTGAAAAATGGCAGATAAAATTTAATGTGGACAAATGTAACGTACTTAGTCTAGTAGATTTAAACAGAGAAACCAGGCATCAGATGAACAACGTTGTTATCTTAAACCAAGTCGAGAATGTGTATTTGCTTGAAACAAGACGCAAAATAGATAATTATTGGTTTGGAAATAGAGTATTGGATGTGGAACAAGTTACCAAACATCATCATTAACATTAATACGCTGCATAGCTTCAAACATCCAGTAGGTTGGATGGATATATCAGCGATAGGGATTGGGTGTAAACGGGACTGCCCAGTATGGGTCAATAGGACCGCTGTAGTTTCCTGCATTCTTATGTTCTCATTAGTGGAGTACCCTAAGACTCAGTACTTGGTCTATTAATATTAATTAGCAACATTAACTACACAGATAAAGGTATAATCCGCAACATAAGTAAATTTGATGACTAAAATAGGGTGTGTAATTAAATCTGACGAGGACTCCTCAAAACTAAGGAAGAAAAAATAAATTTATAGCGCATTGTCTGAAAAATGGCAGATCAAATTTAACTTAGGAAATGTATAGTACTTAGCCTAGGAAATGTAAATAGAGAAACAAGATATCAGATGAACAACACTGATATAGAGAAATTAGTCTATGGAATTTTTTTTACGGGTAATGATAACTAGGAATCTTAAACCAAGACAACAATGCGAATTTACTAGAATCTTGCACTTGTGAGATCTCACTTGGATTATGCGGTTCAGTTTGGTCACTGTACTACAGAATGGATGTCATCCTGGGAAAGTATTTACCTGAGGATGGCAAGAATAATTCTGGGCATTAGGATCCTTGGGAATAGAGACAGATTAGAGCATCTGAATTTGTATTGCCTGGAGAGATGCAGATTGAAGGGCAATATGATCGAGGTGTATATAAATGGACGTCTGGGTTAAACGAAGATGATATAACAAAGGAACTTAAACTATCCAATCAGGAACGAACTTGTAGCGATGGTTTTTAATTAGACGTGAAATGGGTAAGCATTGGTTTGTAAATAGAGTAGTGGATGAGTGGAACAGGTTATAGTAGAGCGGATTATGGAAAAATCGTGCAAATGGTGATACAAGCATGAAATTCGGCATGATTATACCCTAAGGGTTACTTGTTAAATCTGCCTGATTTGCCATTTGGAAATCCAAGATGGCGGCCATTTTTCAAGATGACTGCCAAATTGACCTTCGAAAGATGATTTTTTTATAGAAATTGATGTAGTTGGTCAATCTAAATGATCTTAGTGTCGATATGTATGTTTTCAAGCATGCTGTGATGATTGTTTTCTATTTCTGATACTCTCAGATATATATTTGTCTTATTTATGACTGGTTTTATGTACTGGTTTTATGTTTCTTCCAACTAGGTGAGGGTAGCATGCAGAGGGTCTCTGCATGTGAGAGAGTGATTGTCGAGCACTACCAGGGCACACTGGTGACATCACTGCTGTGCAACCCAGCATGGGGTTCAGTGTCAGCTAAGAAAAAGCATGTCATACTGCAACAGCTTAGTGTACCAAATGCTGCTTAACCAACCCCAAATCAGTTAAGCAGCCGCACCTGAATTGACAGGATGTGCCAGCGCGGGAGAGCCGAGCCAAGGATAAAGGGGTTTTAATTATCTGGATGGTGTACAGATCGCAAGGGACTAATGGCACTGGATGAACGATCGGACTAGGTGTAGGGCAAAAGGCATGAACCTAGTTGTATCCCATACAAGAAAGTGCTCATCAGGGTGGTAAAAGGATAAACCCTCGGCCCTGAACATCAAAAATAGTTATGGACACTGTAAAGGCCTAGGACTTAGGGATAGAAATCCCTTACCAGGTTAATCAGGATCTTAATAAAGGAAAGTCAAGGACCATGGTTTTCCGAGGAATAACAAACAACCGTTTGAGATTGGCATCTCTTTACTATAAAAAAATATAACACAAAACTCTGACACCACTCAACAAAACCTCAAATAATTAAGGGAGTCAAACAAATAAGGCAGTCAACAGTTAATGGAGTCAAACAATTAAAGGAAGCAAACAATTAAAGGAATCAAACAAATAATGGGAGTCAACAATTAATGGATTCAAACAATTAAATGGAGTCAACAATTGATAGAATCGAACAATAAAGGGGAGTCAGCAATTAATGGAATCAAACAATTATAGAATCAAACCATGAACAAATATTTCCTACGGCGGTGGCCCTGGGGGAAGGTTCTGGAACAGGGTGATGCACACTCAGGGTAGGGAAGCGTCCACTTCAACTCCATACTCAAGCGACGTCTTGAAAAGGCAGGAGAACACCGGGGCACAGACGGAATGTGATGAACTGACGGTCGTGGTATGCTGTAGTGGTAGATGACCAGAGAGTTGGCAGTTGATAGGTGAAGGTCTGGGAACACAGCCCACGAGTCCAGGACCTATGATGAGATCACAGCCAGAATTTGACGGACAGCAGGGTAGCTAGATACTGACGGTATGGCGGCTGGGTTGGATCTGCCTGTGGCGCAGATAGTCGCTGCCGTTCTCACCTCCGTCCAACCACCCCAAGTGTCGTCTGCACCAGCAAACGAGCGAGTCAGCAGCGGTAACCAGCCAGAGGATCGTTTCCGCCCTTACAGACACAAAATCTACCAACAAATCATTCCTCACTGACTGGGAAAGTGTTGTCTTTGTCAACAGGGTAAGAAGGTAGATCTTAAGTCTCCACATGCAAATCCTGCCATAAAAGGAGATGACGGTTACAAGAGCTTGGCAAGGAATAATCCTCTATTTCATTCAATCAATGCACTGCCAATCAAGCTTGACCCTGCAAGACTTGTTGAAGATGATGGGATAGAGGAGACCTTGAGGAGAAATAAGGCACAGAATCATGAGAGTTGCAGGTTTCTGTTCAACAACACAAAGTTAAATAGAGCGCAGAAAAGGCGAACCTCTGCAGTTGCTACAGAGGAGAGCAGCAGTAGCAAGATATCACGAATGGTCAGAGACCCCAAAGCAACAGAATGTTTTCTATGTGAGGAAGAAGCTTCGGGAGATGACATAAGACATGCAATGAAACTTAATAAAAGATTGAATGATTGTGCGAAGACACTTAGCGATGGAAACCTACTAAGTGCATGAGATGTTGTGGCACAAGAGCTGAAGTATCACCCATGCTGCCTGGCAGACCTGTACAACCGAGAAAGAACACACCGAAATGCTCATGAGCAAGAAGAAGCACAAGAGCTTCATCCGAACAAGGACGCATACCCAACTGCTTTCTCTGAACTGGTCACTTACATCACTCACATGAAAGCTTCTAGTGAAGGTACTGAACCACCCATTTTCAGACTTGCTGACCTGGTCACACTCTACAGACAGAGACTTGAGCAGCTGGGTGTTGGATCGCCCGATGTTCATGCTACTCGACTGAAGGACCAGCTGCTTTTTCACATCCCCCAGCTGCAAGCTCATCACCAAGGAAGACATATCCTATTGGCACAAGCAACCAAATACGGTGACGCGATCCATCTGGCCAAGGCTGCTGGGATGATACGACGGGACATGCTTCAGCACAAGTCACACTTCAGCAGTACATTTCATGAAGGATGCATTGAACAGGCTGTTCCACCATCACTACTTCAATTTGTATGCATGACCGAACATGGTGCAGATATCAAATCCCAACTCCAGCAAAGCGCATCGAAGTCTGACCTTGCTATGTCACAGCTCTTACAGTACAAGGTAGGAACACAAATTCACAGACACTCCAAGGACCATGAGACACCTTCTGCTATCTACGTCGGCATGTATGTGTTTGCTAAGACAAGAAAGAGGCAGCTCATCGACATGCTGCATGAAAATGGGGTCAGCATTTCATATGACAGAGTTCTACAATTATCAGCCAGCTAGGAGAAGCAGTTGTATGCCAGTACGTGGAAGATGGAGTGGCGTGTCCACCAATCTTGAGGAAGCAGTTGTTTACGACTTCAGCAGTGGACAACATTAACCACAACCCCACTGCGACTACGGCCAAAAAGGCCTTCCATGGGGCCAGTGTATTCATCTTCCAACATGCAAGCCCTGAGCAGGCTGGTGAGGAGCGTAAGCCTCTCAGACGGAATGCAGATACGATGGTCAAGAAAGTTCCTGAGCTTCCAGAGGCATTCACCAATGTCCGACCAGCTTATATTATGAAGAATCTCAATCCTCCCTTGGTAGCACCTCAGTCATTGCCAGCACCTGAGTCAATCCGGTCACACCTGCAGGAAGAGTATGCTTGGCTGGAGAAGGTCTTGCTCACTGAGGATGTGGCTGATGAATTCTGCATCACGTGGGCAGCTCACCATGCAGCAGAAGAGGAGTCAGCCATTTGAAGTGAGCATTACGTCTCTGCTTCCCCTGCTTCGAGATCAGGCACTCTCTGTGGCAACCATCAAACATGTCATGGAAAAGGTTCGAGATACAGAGGCTTTTCTGAACCCAGGTCAGATCCCAATCATAACTGCTGACAAGCCACTGTATGCCCTGGCAAAACAAATCCAATGACATTGGCCTGAGTATGTGAAGACAGGTATGTTATTATGTTCGGGGGACTTCACATAGAGATGGCTGCACTGAGATCACTAGGAATGCTACTCCAAGACAGTGGTTGGACCGGTTCCCTTGTTGAAGCAGGAGTGTCTTCATTTAGTAGAGCAGAGTCTTTTCTCTCTGTATCAATTGTAACTAAGACAAGACTAGCACATCAGGTCACAGCATGCAGCTTGTACAAACTGATGAAGGAGGCATACCAGGACTATTGCTCTGATGAGTCTGAAAGGTCAACTTTGAGCTTTGACGACTGGTGTAAACAACAGAGGCTTGAGAGTTCACAGTTCCAATTCTAGAACCTTATGCTGGACATGGAGTTATTTTGTGTGGATAAAAATGTTGCAATGGACTTAAGACTATAAAGAATCACTGAGCATGCTTGAAAACATTCATATCGACATCAAGATCACTCAGATTGACCAACTACATCAATTTCTATAAGAAAAATCAACTTTCAAAGGTCAATATGGCGGCCATCATGAAAAATGACCGCCATCTTGGATTTTCAAATGGCCAATCAGGCAGCCTTGATTATTAACCATTAGAAAATTACCTTGCCAAATTTGGTGCTTGTATCACCATTTGCATGATTCTTTTGAAAAAATTGCATTTAGCTGCCCCACTATTACCGAACATAACCATTAGCTCGAACACGCTGTGGACCTTCATATAGAGATTAGGCAGATATATGATAGATAGGGGCTGGGTGTTAACGGGGCTGACTAGTATGGGCCAATAGGTCTGATGCAGTTTCCTTCATTCTTATGTTCCCATCCTTCCTTCCATACTCCTCTTCCTATCTTCCTTCCTTTTCTTCCCATCCTTCCTTCCCTCTCCTCCTCCTCTCATCCTTCATTTCTTTGGGGCGTGTCCTGATTGTGGTGTAGGGTTGGTCCTGATAGTGGTGGTGGTGTAGGGTTGGGGCGAGTCCTGAGGGTGCTGGTGGTGTAAGGTTGGGATGGGTCCTGATTGTGTAGGGTTGGGGCGGGTCCTGATGGTGGTGTAGGTTTGGGGTTGGCCCTCGTAGTACTGGTTGGGATGGGTCCTGGCGGTGTAAGGTTGGATGGGTCCTGATGGTGTAGGGTTAGGGTGGTCACTGGTAGTGGTGGTGTAGGGTTGGGGCAGGTCCTGATGGTGTAGGCATGGGGCGGGACATGGTACTTGTGGTGTAGGGTTGGGGCGGGACCTGATGGTGGTGGGGATGTAAGGTTGGGGCGGGTCCTGATGGTGGTGGGGATGTAGGGTTGGGGTGGGTCCTGATGGAAATGGGGATGTAGGGTTAGGGTGGGTCCTGATGGTGTGGGGTTCGGGCGGGTCCTGACGGACTAGAGTTGTGGCGAATCCTGATGATGGTATAGGGTCCGGTGTGGTCCAGGTAGTGTTGGTGTAGTGTAAGGGCTGTAACGAGCGGGTAGGTTGTACGCTGCTCGTTTGTTTATTCTCGTCCCACTTGGGGGGAGACTGAGGTGAGAAGGCCGCTGCTGCCTCGTTGCTGGGCAGACACGATCCAGCCTTCACCACATCTGATACTTCACCCTGCTGTTCTATTCCAACTCTGGTTGTGTACTCCTCGGAGGTTCCTGGGACTCGTGGGGTGATTCCCCTGTCCTTTACTATTCGACTGTCAACTCCGGTAACCTACTCCAACTACTGCCATAGCTGCCACGTGATCACCACTTTCCCCACGCCCTACCTACCGTCCGTGCCCTAGAGTCTCTCTTGTGTAGCAAGACTTCGCCCACCAACGCTGGCGCCAAGTGAAGAAGCTGCCTTGGACCTTCCCCCTGAGAGCGGATCACTGCGTTACCAGAACATTCTACAGTGCTGGTTAGAAGGAAGATTCATCTGCAGCCGTAGGAAATATCTGTACTTTGTTTTATTGATTGTTTTGTTTTCGTAATTGTTTGACTCCAGTGCTGTTTATTTAATATTTGTGTGAGTGGTGATTATTTTCTTAGTTAAAAGATGTCCTCTCTAACGGTTGTTTATTACCCCTTGGAAACCCATGGTTCTTGACTTTCCTTTGATAAGATCCTGATAAGGCTGGCCCTATAGGCCAGGCCCTTACAAGTGGTTACCTTGCCAGGATAGTCTCTGTCGCGATCCCACTACCCTTTATACCTGGGGAGTGAAACATACCCCAAGTTATTAACAAATAAAGGAACAAATAGGGAACACGGCAATAATTATCCCCACAAAAACCTACTCAACTAAATGTACTTGAATAAGTATGAACAAGTTGAAATAAGTAAGTCACAAAAGGGAAGATAATTAATTAATTCAATTTATGTTCTAAAGGGAGTAATGACTAGCAAACATGAATTTAAGGGTATAAGTAATTGTATATTAAAATAAGAGTGATGCCGGAAGGGTGAAAATATACCGTAAGGAGTTAGACCAAACGAATATTACTTAACATAACTATATTACACAGACATACAAAATATACACATACAACAATCCCTACAAAATAGTTATTTCCTACCAAACAGGAGATTCCTTACCACCAGGATCCCTTCCTAGGCCTAACTAAACGTGTCACTAATACCTGATACCCCTAGGGCATTGCAGAAGACTGGACAAGGCACTAGACAAGGGTCAAGGCTAGAGAACGAATGGACACGTCTACCATATGCCACGGTTTTTCGCTACTGGGTAAGCGTGGGGCACGCCGTGGAGGAGAGCGTCTCATATCACTTGATCCAGGACATTTGCTGGATAGTTTATATAATTAATTAATACTACTCTTGATTTGACTTTACAGAGTAAGACAATGATGCATATTAATAACATACATGAATATACAATTAACCTAAGTAACTAAGAACAATAATAATATAATAAGTACAATTAACAAGTTAATAGCTTGTGTGAAATGTAGGCGTGAACATATGCCTCACGCTATGCGAGTTCCCGAGCACTCAGGCACGTGACAGTCTCTAACCCTGGTTTCTGAGGGTTGATATTCGTTGCTCACCGTTACCGGTAATTGTTTTAAGTCGCAGTGTGCGTGCCGCTTGTTGTCTGAGGCCTGGAAGTAAGTGTTGTTTGGTGCTCATCCCTTCCTTCTGATGTGCTAATTTTGTTACTCTCCCTCGTACTAGGGGAGTCAATTAGTGTTGGTTGGATTGCCCTATTGATGCTGCCATAGCATTTTGCTGTTGATTCACCTGATGAGGTTCTATTCCGTGAGGTGATTTAACTGGGTTGGGTGTGAAACTAGGTTTCCTTCAGCTGGGTCGAATCTTTAATGGTTTGATTGAGCCACTAAGTAGGTACTTTTGGCTAGTTGAGGGGTAAAGTTGTTTGTTTTGTTTCACTTTGGCTCTTGCCCTTTTGTGTTATCATTAGGTCTAGTTTTGAGGAATTGAAATATCAAGTGGTGGCCCTGGGTCTGACAGGTGCAGAGGGTGGTCGGTACGTGATCTCTCAACAAACTGCCGAGAGAGGAGAACGCAACAGATAGAGAGAGAGGGGAACGCAACAGAGAGAGAGAGGGGGGGGAATGCAACAGAGAGAGAGAAAGAGGGGAATGCAACAGAGAGAGAGAGAGAGAGAGAGAGAGAGAGAGAGTTAGCTAAGTTGCAGGCAGAAAAGGACATAGAACTAGCTAGGATTAATGCTCAAAGTAGACCAGAATCCTCTGGCCCTACGAAAGATAACGTTGTAAAACCTAGTTTGCCTGTTTATCATGAAGAAGTAGATATCGCCTCCTATCTTGTTAGGTATGAACGGGTAGCTGAGCTCCTAGGTGTGAACAAAGATTGCTATGCTGTAAGATTAGGTAGCTTGCTGAGTGGGAAACCAGTGCAGATTTATACGTCCCTGTCGGCCGACATCACTAGAAATTACTCTTTTTGAAGCAAGCTCTCTTGCGAGGCCTTAACAAGACTTCTGATGGTTATCGTATTGATTTCCGCAGAGCAAAGATTAGGGCAGGGGAAACTTTCCAGCAATTTTCAATCCACCTAGGTCGTTTGTTTCAACGATGGCTAGAGGGGTCAGAGGTTGATGAAACCTTTGTGTCTCTCACGAATTTTATGATGTTGGATCAGTTTCTGTCTTCTCTACAACTGGACCTGAGAATACTCATCAAGGAATGCAGGCCAGTTATGCTAGGAGAAGCTATACAACTTGCTGACAACTGGGCGTCCGCTCGCAATGCTTACCCCAAGTCTCCCACTTATCCAGTGAAGAGCACGAAGCCTCCAGCCTCCAAGGAACCATCCCCAGGAGTAGAGAGAAGTTCACCGGCTGTGCTTTTGTCACAACTGCGGAGAAGGGCACATTCGTCCTCGCTGTCCCAGGAATCCCCGCGCCTTCAAATCTACCGACATTCATCAGCGCAGCAACAAGGTGGGATTCTGTTTGGAAGACAGGAGCTGTCCCAGTTATTGTGTCAGCGGAACGATAATTTGGTATTGGACATCTACTTTCATCAGAGACACTGGTTGCTCGTGTATTGTTGTCTCTGAGGAAGCCCTGCCTAACGCTAACGTATCCAGCTGCTCGAAGGTTAGAGTCTTAGACCGTGTTGACCAGTTCCCTGTTGTTTGGTGCTACCTGTGTTGCCCTATTTTATATGGTTGGTCTGATGTGGTAAGGGTGCCCATTAAATTAGCTAGTGTTCTCATTAGCAATGCTCCCGGAGCTCGTGACCCTAACAACCCCGAAACCTTACAAGTCTCCTCGCCACCAGCGAAAGTCTCCTCGCCACCAGCGAAAGTCTCCTCACCACCTGACAACGCCGCCTCGCCACCTGCCGACGTCGCCTCGCCACCCGCACACGCCACCTCGCTTCCAGCAAAGGCCCAAGCAGTGGAGACACGGTCGGCGAAGGTAAAACGAATGCATCCCCTGATTCTGCCGAAATTGCAGGCATTGAAACCACTGTTACTGACAGTCTCATCATCACTGACTCTCTATCCTCACTACTTGCCCTTGGTACCCTCGACTCAGGTTGTCACGCTCTTGTCTCTGAAGCCAGACACAAATATGCGTGCCTTGTTGACCGGGGTGTCAAGGTCAAACTGTTGTGGATCCCCTCTCACATAGGCCTCATAAAACATGACAGAGTTGATGCCCTCGCCAAACTCGCGTCTAACAAAGACACCGTTGAATACAATTTGGGTCTGTCAAAAGGAACCCTTAAAACTGTAATTAGGAAAGAACTTATTGATGAGTTTGACGCAAGTAGACAAGTGCAAAGAGGCACTAGTCGATCCATAGGTTACCATGATGAGATGTATCAAGTGAAACATGTATATGGAGCAAGTAACAAGATCACTAGATTACAAGATGTTGTAACCGCTAGATTAAGGTTAGGATATAAGTACCTTTGGCAGTATGTTCCTCAAGCAGATGTAAACAAAACTAAATGTAAAGTGTGTGGCCATACATATGGCCACACACTTGAACACTACGTCCTCGACTGTGTGAAGATAGAACCTTTTAGGGACAGGTCCAAACACACTGTGTGTGAAATGGCACAACACTTCATCTCTAATGGCAAGATAGCCGACATATTAAGATTGTATCCACTTTTTTGCACTTAGTAACTATATAAATTCTCATGTACAGAACCAAATACGCAATGTGCTTGAATACCTCTCACGTAAATGTGAATAACAAAGTGTGAGGCCAGACATACTACCTCACACGCCTGTACTCACGCATTTGTGAATATGTTACCCTTTATGTATAGAACTAAACAAATAATGTAAATGAAATACTGTATAACATTCAGTGCCATAATATCCTGACAACGGGGGTTAATTATTATGACCCTTTGTAAACCCTACTCTGTAATCCTTTTGCGCTACCGCTCACAAGATGAGTGTGGGGTGCACAATAAAGTAGCCGCTGCAAGCGGCAAAATCAATAACGGTGACGCCCAAGGAGTTCGCCAAGCTTCAAGCCTCGTGTACCACTCTGACGCGGGTGAGGGAGAAGTTGAATTCCGGGGAGGAGGACCAGGCTCGAGATGGGTCTATCTACAAGTTTGTTTTTATTGATGATCTGTTAAACAGGTTTTGTGTGTCATCCAAGCAGCCAGCCAAAGTAGGTCAGTTTTTCCTGATTGTTACTGCTGATTGTCGTAACCTCATTCTCTTTGTAGCTCACGAGACCCCCCTAGCGGGACACTTTTCTCATAGTTAGACTTATATGAAGGTTGCTGATCAATTTTACTGGCCAGGTATGGGAGTGGATATTAGAGCCTTTTGTAGGGGTTGTGATCGGTTCCAGCGTATGTCCGTCAAGGGTCGAGTCAGTCCTGTTCCTCTTAAACCTTTACCCATCATTACAGAGCCATTTTCTCAGGTAGCCATAGATTTTGTTGGACCGCTCTCACCCCCTTCCTCTAAGGGACCTAAATTATATCATGCCAATTTGTTAAAGAAATATCATCGCAGGGCCCACATTAACTTTGCTCATGACCTTGATGACGTTCCCAAGATTATGTCAGCCGAGGCACTACAATGCCAGGGTTCGTTTGAAGTTCAGGCGCCAGACTCGGATGATCTCGGTTGCCAGTTACCGATAGCACCAGATGGTATAGTCGAATCCTCTTCGACTGGCAATAGGCCCGCACTTAAACCTGGACTGAAGTGGATCCAACGTGTAGTTTTTTAATACGGCCTACGATATTTGGATATCATGGTACCACTTATTTAACGTGACTTTTCTCTATTTTTTATTTTGCTTTGTATATTATTTGCACTTTTGACTTTGTTTACAGTGTCCACCTGCTGTGTCGGTAACTGTGTACATGTAGTTCTGATTTTGTGCATATATAGGATTCAATTTTTGAAGCAACTTTTTGAATGATTTTGAGTTTTGTAATGTCATTTAATTTGCACAGAAAATAAACTAATTTACAAAGAATTTCAGTTAATCTAATATTCTATAGCGCTAGGCGTGTGTGTGTAATAATAGTAAAAAATAATAATTAACGGTTTATTGAAAAAATTCTGCAGCCCGAAGGCTGAAAATATACATTGGACATAAATGACTTATTACATACATTGGTGGTTCAACAAAAGCCTTCATTAGAGAAAGGTAAAGGAACATACAGTGAACATACAGATTAATGTAGGTGTTGAACAACAAACTCGTAGTGTAGTAACTCCCTCCCAGATGGTGTTAGGAGGAACTCACGTGGTGTAGTAGTTCCCTCAGATGGTGTTATGAGGGACCTGGCGTGCTGTAGTAATTCCCTCGCAGATGGTGTTATGAGGGGACTCACGTGGTGTAGTAATTCCCTCACAGATGGTGTTATGAGGGACCTCACGTGGTGTAGTAATTACCTCACAGATGGTGTTGTGAGGCACCTCACGTGGTGTAGTAATTACCTCACAGATGGTGTTATGAGGGGCCTCACGTGGTGTAGTAACTCCCTCACAGATGGTGTTATGAGGGGCATCACGTGGTGTAGTAATTCCCTCACAGATGGTGTTATAAGTCACGTGGTGGTAATCCTCACAGATGGTCACGTGGTGTAGTAATTACCTCACAGATGGTGTTATGAGGCACCTCACGTGGTGTAGTAATTACCTCACAGATGGTGTTATGAGGCACCTCACGTGGTGTAGTAATTCCTCACAGATGGTGTTATGAGGGACCTCACGTGGTGTAGTAATTCCCTCACAGATGGTGTTATGAAGGGGCCTCACGTGGTGTAGTAATTCCCTCACTCACACAGATGGTGTTATGAGGGACTCACGTGGTGTAGTAATTACCTCACAGATGGTGTTATGAGGGACCTCACGTGGTGTAGTAATTACCTCACAGATGGTGTTATGAGGGGCCTCACGTGGTGTAGTAACTCCCTCACAGATGGTGTTATGAGGGGCATCACGTGGTGTAGTAATTCCCTCACAGATGGTGTTATGAGGGGCCTGACGTGGTGTAGTAATTCCCTCACAGATGGTGTTATGAGGGACCTCACGTGGTGTAGTAATTCCCTCACATATGGTGTTATGAGGGACATGTGGTGTAGTAATTCCCTCACAGATGGTGTTATATGAGTGAGGTTTGGTCTTAGGCCTTCCTATCGTAGACGGATTAACACATCGCTGGTTGTTGTTGGGTCTCACGGGCCGTTATCACTGGGTACCTGGGACCTCATTGTGTGAATGTTAACTTGGGTACGACTGTTACTGTTGAGTTGTTCTCACTGACTTAAGCACTGTTCACCACTGTTCACCTCTGTTTAACACTGGTTCCATTCCTTTCCTAAATGAAATTGTAACTTCTGGCGAGAACTTGTTGATATTCCGGTTGGGAGGAGGGTTCAGGGGAGGGGGTTGGTATGGGCCAACTTAACAGTTGACCTGGCTGCTCCGAGAGGAGCGCCAGGTACGTCTTGACCCTTCGGTGGTCAAGGTTAATATGTGTGTGTGTGTGTGTGTGTGTGTGTGTGTATCTGGTCAGCCGAAACGGCACAATCGTTTTCATCAAACTTGGTGGAAAAATCGCAAAAAAATTGGTACAGTGGAACAAACCTGGTCCCATATCGATGGTTTCTTTAGGAAGCCATTACCTAACCATTTTATTTACACTGGAAAACAATGCAAGTCTACGGAATTGGCGCACCCTTATTCGCTGGACGCTGTTGGCCCAAGATTGCAGTTATCTTACGGCTCCCTCATTCTCCCCCCACTTTTTTTCTTAGCCTACTTTTTTTTTAATATTGTTTGGATTAGTCAAGGAAGGGAGATGAGTAAATAGAAGAATACAGAAGGGGGAAACAGAAAATACTTAGAGATAACAGGTGGGAGGAGCTGAGTTTCATCATGCGTCTGGATGCGCAGTTTCAACGTTACCAGACGACCTTACAGCTACAGTGTATACTTATTCCTGTGGGTAATGTACATTAGAAAAGGAGAAGAGATAAAAAGAATGTAACAGGAATGCATGGAGAAAATGACTACAATAGACACAGGGTGAATATAGACAGTGAAACAGACAGGAGGTTGAAAAAAATAGACAGATTCATACATGCACAAATAGACAATATCGCAACTAACATGACAGACAGACAGCTGACTGACTGGTTCACATTAGTACAGACGGGCTTACATTGAAACACCACGCAGACGAACAGACAGTTGGGATGGCAATAGACAGGACGGATAGACTTGAGACAGATTAGAAGGCATTTATAAACAAGAATAACACCAAATTGACCAGAGCTGCGTCAGTGAGGGTAGGAGGTCTTACATCCACCAGCGTAAATAATAGGATGCATTGAAAACTAACACCCTCGCGCGGAAAGAACATCGATGGTCGGTCAGTCATGTGAGATGGGCCTAAAACTGACTAACGTAGATGATGACTATGATGACTTAAGACAGGTGATGACTTAAGCAGATGGTGACTAATGTAACCAGAATCAAGGTCACTTCTCTTCATAATAAAATTTATCTCGGAATGATCATCGGTGATTCATAATAATTATATTTTATGATTTTAACCTCTCCTTATGGCGAATATTTCTTTAACTAATTATTCTAACCTTTATTCTATTCCTTCTTCTAGTATATTAGATACTGTAAGTCTCACCACCACGACCATGAATAGAATAACCACGACCATGATTATAGCAACCAGGACCATGATTATAACAGCCACGACCATGATTATAACAACCACTACTATGATTATAACAATCTCGACTATGATTATAACAACCACGACCATGATTATAACAACCGCGACTATGATTATAACAACCACGACCATGATTATAACAACCACGATCTTGATAACAACCACGACCATGATTGTAACAACCACGACCATGATTATAACAACCACGAGCATGATTATAACAACCACGACTATGATTATAACAATCACAACTATAATTATAACAACCACGACCGTGATTATAACAACCGCTACTATGATTATAACAACCACGACCATAAGTATAACAACCACGACCTTGATAACAACCGCGACTATGATTATAGCAACCACGTCCATAATTATAACAACCACGACCTTGATAACAACCACGACTATGATTATAACAACCACGACCATGAATATAACAACCAGGACCATGATTATAACAACCACGACCATGATTATAACAACCACGAGTATGATTATGACAACCACGACCATGATTATAACAACCACGACCTTGATAACAACCACGACCATGATTATAACAACCACGATCTTAATAACAACCACGACCATGATTGTAACAACCACGACCATGATTATAACAACCGCGAGCATGATTATAACAACTACGACTATGATTATAACAATCACAACTATGATTATAACAACCACGACCATGATTATAACAATCGCGACTATGATTATAACAACCACGACCATGATTATAACAACCACGACATTGATAACAACCACGACCATGATTATAACAACCGCTACTATGATTATAACAACCACGACCATATGTATAACAACCACGACCTTGATAACAACCGCGACTATGATTATAGCAACCACGTCCATAATTATAACAACCACGACCTTGAAAACAACCACGACGATGATTATAATAACCGCGACTATGATTATAACAACCACGACCATGAATATAACAACCACGACCATGATTATAACAACCACGACCATGATTATAACAACCACGAGTATGATTATAACAACCACGACCATGATTATAACAACCACGACCTTGATAACAACCACGACCATGATTATAACAACCACGACCTTGATAACAACCACGACCATGATTATAACAACCACGACTAAGACCGGATTATAACGACCACGACCATGATTATAACAACCACGACCTTGATAACAACCACGATCATGATTATAACAACCACGACCTTGATAACAACCACGACCATGATTATAACAACCACGACCTTGATAACAACCACGACCATGATTATAACAACCACGACTAAGATTATAACGACCACGACCATGATTATAACAACCACGACCTTGATAACAACCACGACCATTATTATAACAACCACGGCCATGATTATAACAACTACGAATATCATTATAACAACCACGACCATGATTATAACGACCACGACCATGATTATAACAACCTCGGTAAACTGTACCACCGGACTCGCCACCGGGCACGAAGTGCCCACGATCACTTGTCTAATATACTATAAGACTATTCGTCTGTCTGTCTGTCTGTCTGTTTGTCTGTCTGTGCAGCAGAAAGGGCATAATCGTTTTTCATCAAACTTGGTAGAAAAATCGCGAAAAAATGGTAGAGAGGAAGAAACCTGGTCCCATGTCGATGGTTTCTTTAAGAAGGCATTAGTTAACAATTATATATATACAATGGAAAACGATGCAAGTCTACGGACTTGGCTCAACCTCATTCGCTGTACACTGTCAGCCCACGATTGCAGTTATCGTACGGCTCCTTCATTCTCCCCCCACTTTTCTCTTAGCCTACTTTTTTTAATGTTGTTTGGATTAGTAAAGGACGGAAGATGGGTGAATAGAAGAATAAAGAAGGGAAAACAGAAAATAATTACAGATATCAGGTGGGGGGGCAGCTGAGTTTCATCATGCGTCTGGATGCGCAGTTTCAACTTTACCAGACGACCTTACAGCTACAGTGTATACTTATTGCTGTGGCAGTCTGTACATGGAAAAGAGATAATAACAAGAATGCATGGAGAAGATGATTACAATAAACACAGGGTGAATATAGACAGTGAAACAGACAGGAGATTGACAAAAATAGACAGATTCATACATGCACAAATAGACAATATGGCAACTAACTTGACAGACAGACAGCTGACTGACTGGTTTGCATTATCGTATTACACAAACAGGCAGACACACGCCAACAACGGATAAGACAGTCAGATTTGGCAATACAAAGAGTACAGTCGATCTTACTTTCAAACCCCACGCAGACGAACAAACAGTTGGGATGGCAATACACAGGACTGATAGACTTGTGACAGATGAGAAGGCATTTATAAACAAGAATAACACCAAATTGACCATAGCTGCATCAGTGAGGGTAGGAGGTCTTACATCCACCAGCGTAAATAATAACAGGCATTGAAAACTACCACCCTCGCTCGGAAAAAACATCGATGGTCGGTCAGTCATGTGAGATAGGCCTAAAACTAAATAACGTAGATGATGACTATGATGACTTAACACAGGTGATGACTTAAGCAGATGGTGACTAATATAACCAGAATCAAGGTCACTTCTTTTCATAATAAAATTTATCTGATTATAATAACCACGACCATGATTATAACAATCACGACGATGATTATAACAACCACGACTATGATTATAACAACCACGGCCTTGATTATAATAACCACGACCATGATTATAACAATCACGACGATGATTATAACAACCACGACTATGATTATAACAACCACGACCATGATTTTCTCATATACTATAGGAATAGATGTGTGTCTGTGTGTGTGTCTGTTCTGGGCAGCCGAAACGGCACAGAGATGTACTCTCTAAAGAATGTTTATTACCCCTTGGAGACCTATGGTTCTTGACTTTCCTTTGATAAGATCCTGATAAGGCTGGCAAGGGATTTATACCCTACAGGACAGGCATTTACATATAGGCATAGGGTGGCGTCCTGGTGTTAGTGATGAAGGGTTAGATCTGGTGGTGGTGCATGTGTAGGGTTGGAGCTAGTCGTAGTGGTGGTGTTGGGTTGGGTGTTACTGGTAGAGGTAGTGGTGGTATAGGGTTGGGTGTTACTGGTAGAGGTGGTGGTGGTGGTGGTGGTATCTTGTTGGGTGTTACTGGTAGAGGTTGTGTAGGGTTAGGTATTAGTGGTAGAGGTGGTGGTGGTGTAGGGTCGGGTGTTACTGGTAATGGTGGTGGTGTTATAGGGTTGGGTGTTACCAGTGGAGGTGGTGGTGGTATAGTGTTGGGTGTTACTGGTAGAAGTTGTGTATGGTCGTGGTGAGGGTGGAGGGTTGAGGCGACTCCTGGTGGTTGTGTAGGGTTAGAGCTTGTCCTAGTGGTGGTGTAGGGTTGAGTGTTACTTGTAGAGGTGTTGGTGGTGTAGGGTTGTGGCGGTGGTGGTGGTTGGGGCCGTCCTAGTGGTGGTGGTGTAGGGTTGGGGCCAGTCCTAGTGGTGGTGGTGTAGGGTTGGGGCCGGTCCTAGTGGTGGTAGTGAAGGGTTGGGGCGATCATGGGAAAGGTGTAGGGTTAGGTCGGGTGCTGCTGGTGGTGTAGGGTTGGGGTGGGTCCTAGTGTTGGTGGTGGAGGGTTGGGGCTGGTCCTGGTGGTGGTGTAGGGTTGTGTCGGGTCTTAGTGTTAGTGGAGGAGGATTGGGGCGGATCCTGGTGGGGTGTAGGGATAGGGCGGGACCTGATGGTGGTGGTTAAGGTTGGGGCGGGTCATGGTGATGGTCTAGGGTTGAGGTGAGGTCTGGTGGTGGTGTATGGTTGGTGAGGGTCGTGGTAGTGGGAGTGGTAGTGTGGGGCTTCAGTGGGTCCTGGTAGTGGTATTACAGAGTTCGGCTTGGTCCTGGTATTTGTGGTGGTGGTGGTGGTGTAGAGTTGAGCCTGTTCCTGGTAAGGGTGGTGGTGGTTGGGGCTGATCCTGGTGGAGGTGGAGTAGGGTTTGGCCTGGTACTGGTTGGGGTGGTGGTGGTTGTCAAGGTATTCTTCAAAGGTTGTTAGATCGTCACACCAATTATGATTAACTCTGTATTTATATCTCAATTATGAATGATTGTACCAAAGAAAAAACAAAAGTAAATTAAAAAATGCATTAACAATAATAAATTAAGAATAGTGGCAGCATATTAAGGAAACCGTACAAAATATGAATCTTGGCTGGTAGAGGTGGGGCCTGGTGTCACTTGGAGAATCGGGCCAACTCGACTTCATGTACACAGGGTTACACTGGAGGCCGCACCCACATCGACTGTGTGAGCACTATGTTGATAAACTGCTATAGTGGGCTTGTGGCACACACAAATCCTAGCGAGGTAACAGGCTATACCATCCAGCTAGGTCGCTAGTGGCAGGCCACACTGCAGCAACTCCGCCACTCTATACATAAAAAGCTGAAGGATTGAACGCGGCTAAGTGACGCGGGCTGCCTTGCCGGTCTCTCACAACATTTCGCGTTAAGTGAATCACGCGCCATAGTTTCGATGCACCCTCTACCCCTACTCCTGACTATGGAAGTCATAGCTTCAGCTTCATACCGAACGTTCCCCTCTTCTCACCTCCCCCTATCGTTCTGTGGTGCAATGTGGTAACTCGAAGCTTTGCTGTATTGTACGAATATCAGTTCATGATGTAATATATGAGAGAATATATGCACAATACTGGTTTTTTAGTGATTTTACGACACAGGGTTTGCAGCCCTGACTACAACTTCCCTCAAGCCAGGAGTAGCGGTAGAGGGTGCATCGAAACTATAGCGCGTGAGTGTACATCCTCAGAATTTGGATATTGATGACATGCCTGAGTGCCTATTTAATGATGCTAGTGTTTTGGTTGGGTACTATGGGACCCAGCAACATTAATGGGGAATCATGAGCCTACCCACATACATGGAGGAAAGTTAGATTATAATCTAACTTTCCTCCATAATTATGAGTATAATTTAATACAAGTGGAATAAAAGCGACTGCTGACATAGTTAGGGATTTGCTTAGTGATCATTTTGCATTATGAATTACTATACGTGTTAACAAAATACAGAAGTTAATTAAGTGGAAAACATATTGGTTGCCGGACGACAAAAAACAGGAGCTGATCACTACTATACAGGATTGGTCTACAGATTATGAACCAAAGGATGTTGAATGCTTTTATGATGATTTATTACATATTTGTTAGTCTATTTTCAAGACAAGTAAGTGTAGTTATAAAGGAGAAATAAATTATGGGAAACGTAATACGTATGTTAATGAACAAATTGGTTCAGGGTTGGAGTAAACTCCTTAGAAAGGTGCAAAGAGATTGGAGTGCAAATCCAAATGATAATGAAATCAAGCAAGTACTGAAAGAAACTACGAAAATAGGTAGCGAAATCAAGCAAGAGGTGCGGAATAAATACTGGACATAATTTTTAAGGAGAATCGCTAAAGGCAAGAGCTTAGGTGACATATGGAAGGAAGCGAATGAAATGCGAGGTGTTCGAAGGAAGGGCAACAGCTAGGCTAACCCACAGGGCAGGGCAAGTCAACTTAGTAGGAAATGGGCTGGGACTGCTAGTTTTGCCGAATTACTTCAGAGTGTGCAGGCCTCATTACAAAGAAAGAGTAAACTTAGGCGTGGGTTAGTACAAAGTCAGTGTACACTGGAGGATGATACATGTGTTCATATAACGAGAGGCGAGTTATTATATGCGATTAAAAAGGGAAAGTCTACGGTACCCGGTGATGGTGGAATAACATTTGATATCCTTAACTGTCTGGCTGGTATTAGAGAAGGGCCCCTGTTAGACTTGTTTAATATGTCTTATAATGGAGGTTGTATCCCTATTAAGTGGAAGAAAGCAGTAATTGAGCCAATACCAATGAACAATGGAGATTTTTATCCCATATCTTTGACCTCTTGATGGAAAGAATAGAATTAAACAGTTTGTTGTATAAAGTGGAAAATCTTTTGGCGCCCAATTTACATGGATTTATGAAAGGGAAAAAATACTGCAAACTGTGTTGTAAAGTGTTTGAATAACTCCAAGGCTACATGCAGGACTTCTTTGGACTTAAAGGGAGCCTTTGAATGGGCAAATAAAGAAGTCATACTTGAGGAACTAATTAATTTAGGGGTTTCCGGGAAGTTGCTGAAATGGATTGTGGATTACTTGAGTAACAGAATGGCTAGAGTATAGTTTCAGGGTTGATGCTCAGAAGATAGAGATGGAGTGGGGACTCCACAGGGAGGTGTACTTAGCCCCACTCTTTTTTAAAATATTGATGAACATAATGGCTCGCTACAAATTTCCTGGAGACACACAGGTTATAAATATACAGTGTGCTGATGATATACTTTTACAGTGTAAAGGTATGAAAAACATGCAAGAGGCTTTAGATGTATTGAGTACACTTTTTTGCAGAATGGGCCTTTTAATTAACAATGAAAAAAATAAATATCAGATTGATGTTAACAAATACTTTGGGATGTACATTGGATATATGTCCAACAGTAAAGTACGTGAGATGCAAAGCCTGGAGAATGCATGTAAAGGACACTTAAGACCTTTAAGAGCTTTGGCATGGAAGGGATATGGCGCAGGTATTCCTATTTTATGGATGGTTTATATCAGTACTATACGTTCAGTTATTGACTCTACAGCTACCATCCTTATAATGTGTTATCGCCACGTGCCGGCCACATGTTGATTGAAGAAACTGTTGACAACTCAGGATAGCTTACTAAGCGAGATGGAGCTGGTAGCAGCTGTATGAATGCCTGAGGAATAGCCTATCGCCTTCTACCATAGAGACAACATCTTGAACTTTCGTTCAACCAACATCTACCAAGAGGATATTATATTTGTTCTCGTTGGTCAGACCCTAGACTCCAGAACGTGAGTGTGATTGTGAACTATTAAATCCTCTAAGAACTGTAAATAACTTTAATAGGTGTATTTATGTACTGTATATTGATCATATTATACAAACTGTATCCTGCTGTATCAGCAGTTGTAACATGTGAGTTATATGTGAATTGTTCTTTAACAGGTTTTGACCGAATTACGCTCATCGCGTCAACGACAAGGGTCTTATTCTCCTGCACAAACCAATATCGCTCCTATGAGAGGTTACATAATGTATAGTAAGAAAGTTGTTCAAAAGCTTTAAGTGATACAAAACGAGGCCATGGGAAACATTTTAGGTTGTCAACGGAAGACTAGATTTGAAATAATGAGAATGGAGTTAGATTTACCAAGTATAGAAAACAGAGTAAAGGAACTTGCTGGAGCCACTATTCTTAGGACCATTAGCAGAGGGGTAGATAATCCAGTACAATAATGTGCTTAAATGAAAGAACAGTTCTTGGCAATGTGTCCAAGTATGCAAGGTTATTGTATAATACTATGATGGAGTATGGAGTAGATAAATATTGCCTGGGAAGATATTGGAAGCATAATGTATTGTCTAATGGTAGACCCTGCTGCCATATGGCATCACGAAAATTGTGACCAAGTCCCAGGTTGCTTATCTGACTTTCTGCCTCATTTACACACAATTGCAGGGTCTCAATTGTTTCTCTTACTTTGACAACACAGCATACATAATATCGTTTCTCACTGTTGATCTTTTTTAATTTTTGTATTATTTATGGTTCTTTATTATTATTATTATTATTATTATTATTATTATTATTATTATTATTATTATTATTATTATTATTATTATTATTTTTATTATTATTATTATTATTATTATTATTATTATTATTATTATTATTATTATTATTATTATTATTATTATTATTATTATTATTATTATTAGTGTTGTTGTTATTATTATTATTTTATTTTTAATTTTGTAATTTTTATTATAAATTTTATTTACTATGAACTAATTATTATCATTATTGTTATTATTATTACATTTTTGCCCCCCAGGTCCTGATCTGGGTCAGCGACCTGTGCCCGGATGGGCTAATCCTGTAAAAAAAAAATATATATATATATATACAGCTTGAGGGAAGAAAAGATGAATGGCATCCCAGTTATTTACGAAATGTCTTTTTGGAAAAAATAAATAGTTTTACCAGGCGAAACACTGTACATATATATATATTGTGATGGATCAATATTAAGTAGCGGTCAAGCGGGTTTTGGTGTTTTTATAAGGGAACATTTTATCAATGATTGTTATGCAGATGAAACAGTTTGTAAAAGAGTTAGTAAGAACACCTCATCCACGCTGGCTGAACTTCACGCAATATGTAAAGGACTCCAGGTTGCTATAGAGAAATGTAAAGAACATATATTTTTGTTGATAGTAAAAGTGCATTGGAAGCTTTGAAGAGTAAAAATCCATGTAACTTTCATATTGTCATTATCTGTAAACGACTGGTAATAGTAATGCAAGAATAGAATATACTGTGCAGTTTGTATGGATTCCATCACATGTGGGGATTCATTTTAATGAAATGGCTAACAAATTGGCCAAAAAAGCTGCAGAAAAGATGTATATAGAGAGTGTTAGCAATGTAAGTATTAGGACGATAAAGAATGAAATTAAAAAAAAAGAGAGGAATGGGGAAAGGCAAGAAGAGAAGTGATTGCCATATGTAGCGAGAGTTTTCGACATTATTTTTACAAAACACCAATGTAACTTATAGGGCTAACTTACCATCTGTTGATACTGTTATAAAAGAGTGAGATTGGGATACAAATACTGCTGTTAAGTGGAGGGACGGGTCAACCTTATCACCTCTGTCATCTTAGGGATGCACATACAGTCATACACTACAACATTATGTATTAGGATGTGAAAAATCCAACCATACAAGAACAGTGAGATCACTTCTTTAAAGAAACGAGTTTGTTGGATGATTAATAATGGAAAAATGAAACTAATTCTTGCAATGTATAAAAATTTTGCTCCAAGGATGTGACATTTAATTTTGTGTATGATTGCATTATCTGTTCTATTATTGTAGTTCAGTCTTCCTGTCAAAATGAACTATTTCATTGATGTAAAAATAATTATTGTATTAACATCTATAACTGTTTGTAAACCTCAGAAGGGGATGGTAAAGGTGAGGGTGGGAGTAGTATACTACCCTGTCCTTTTGATGTAATAGTTTTATTGCCAATAAAGTATTTCAATTTTAATTTCAATTCACATAACTCCCTAAACAGACTTATAAACACATATCAGCTCAATTGTCCAGACTTATATTCTTATTTCCCATATATTAAACAAACAATTAAACAAAACAGATATAAACAAAACTAATTACAAAGGCATTTCACAAGAACACCGACTGGGTAAATCAGCTCTTATATTCATTACCCTTTAATGTATTCAACCCGAAAAGAATAGCCCAATATGAAAGACGTTTCAGGTCTGTCTGAAGGACAAATTCTTTCCCTATCAAGTAATTTTCAAACTTACCGATGGCCCAAACAATGGTAAGATATTCCCTTTCGATGGTTGCATTCCTTCGTTCTCGATCCAACAGTACACAACTAGCATAAGGTACTGGTCTGAGGATATCATCAACCTCCTGCAGCAGGACTGTACCCAATCCAGTACCTGGTGTATCTGTTCCTAGATAAAACAGTTTAGAATGATCAGGTAAACATAATATTGGTTCACAAGCTAGAGCTGATTTTAGTTTCTGAAAAATTTCTAGCTGCTCGTCTGACCAAACCAATTTGTTACTGCTGAATTTCTTTAATAGAACATGAAGCATGATACAATTCCAGCAAAATGTTGAAAAAATCTCCGATAGAGAGATACTGTACCTATAAATGACCTTAATTGTTTCTTTGTCTGAAGTACAGGCATTTGCAAAATGGCTTTTACTTTATCTTGTACATGTGAAAGCGGATTATTTCCCAAGGAAAATCACAAATATTTGATAGATGGATATGCAAAGAAACACTTACTGGGACCAGCTGTGAGTCCATGGGTTCTCAAAGTGTCATAACAGAATTTCAGATCTTTCAGATGTTCTTCCCAGTTACTATTATGTACAACCAAGTTATCAAATTAACAAGCTGTATTTTTAAGGTCAAAAGTCACTTTTCTCATCAATCTAATTAATAAATGTGACACAAGCAGTTTTCAAACCAAATGGAAAAATTCTGAATTGCATTAATCATCAATTGCTTGCAAAGGCTGTGATATCCTTTGATGCATCAGTAAGTAGGACCTGGTAGTATCCCTTACACATATCGATCTCTGGGAAAACTTATCCCCAACAAAATCTCCCAAGGACTCATCAACTGTGTTTTTTTTTTTTGTTCGTTCTTGCGTTTTTAGGTTAAGGTGGGGAAAGGATTTAGGATGAGGTTGCACAATAATTACTTTGGTAGACAATGACTAGTTTGATTTTACAATTACATGTTTATTAAAATCTTATACTGTATTACGTTATGGACTCACCAGATTGTGACTTGTAAAATGTGAACTTGTATCATCTAATTCTTAATCTAAGGTGGATCACTGTGGTGGACATAGATGGGTCACGGATTGGGTTGTTGTAGTGCGGGCAGACTCCGGGGCCGCCAGACGTGGGGTTGCTTTCCGTTGATGTCTTCCCCTCGTAAGTGGTCAGGGCTGGGAGGGTCGTCCAGGAGCTTGTCCCAAACTTCTTCCCTAGGCAATGGAACCTGACATTGAGGGCCTCTGTTTTATTTCTCAGGTGGATGGTTTCCACTGTCTCCTGGTTGGGTGGCGCTTGGCCACTGACTGACCTCAGACACTTGTTTTAGAAGCTCTGTAGTTGTTGTAGTCTAGTCTTCCCGAGTGTGACGAGTGGTATATGTGGGTACTCCAACACAGGCCTCACCAGCGCCTTGTACAGGTGGACTTTTATCTTCTCAGGCATCAGTTTAAAGCATTTTAATTTGGCGGCAGCGACTTTGGCTTTCTTTAGTCTGTCCTTCACGTGGGAAATGATGCCCGTCCGAAAGATGATGAGGCCGAGCAACCCCCCTTGTTTAGAGTACTCAATATCTTCGTCGTCCATCATCAATGGCGCCGGCTTGAATTTGGCTATGGGTATGACCTCGAATTTCGTTTTGTTTGTTTTTATTTTCCATTTATTTTTATACTCTGAGAAATCCTCTATTGCCCGAGCAGTGAGTCGCGCCATCCTTGCCGTGGAACTTCCTGGGCAGGTGACGATCTGTGTTACATCGTCGGCATCCAAGACGTACTCGCTGCCGAAGATTGGGGTGGCAAGTAAGCCGCATAAGGCGAATAAAATTGTAAATGGTTGGTGAGAGACAAGAACCCTGAGGCACACCGCTGGAGAGTGAGAATTTTTCTCCACAATGTTCTTGCATCTTGATTTTGGCTCTGCGGTTCTTAATGAAGTTGCACAGCAGGCGTGTCTGGTTTTCGGGTAGCCCCTGTAGTATGATCTTATACTGCAGCCCGCGTGCCAAACTTTGTCAAACGCCTTGCTGACATCCCTCAGTACTACGTTGCACTGCAGGCGGACAGTCATGGCGTTGGCGAACTGCTTGTAGGCCAGGACTATGGCGGTGGATGTGCCTCGGTACTTGCGGAAGCCGAACTGGCGGGGATTATGCACGTCTTCGTTCTCTAGATACATCCGCAACCGCTTGTTTACTATTTTTTCAAGGATTTTGGCAGGTACCTTTAGCAGCAATATTGGTCGAAAGTTTTCGACTTTGTTTGGAGGTTTCCTGGTTATGGTATGAGGCGGATAACGGCGAGTTTTAACATCTTGGGGAAGTATCCAGAGGCGAGGCAGGCATTGCATATATGAAGAAGCCTCTCTATCATGTTGTCGGGAAGTTAGGCCTGGATCTTCTTGTTAATATGGCTTTGCCCAGGTGATTTGTTTTTGAAACCCTTTTATGACGGCTGACGCATCTGCAGGAACTATACACTCCGTCAGATAGCTTTCGTCCACCAGTCTAGTGAAGTCAGTCCGTGCGAGCGGCGGGAGCAGGTACTGATGGTCCTACAACTGACCTAAAATGTCCTCATCAAACTCCCTGCTGAAGCCCTCGTTCTCCTATTCACTAATGGTAACGATCTTCCGTAAATATCGTCGATGTAATTGTTCTTGGTTTTCCTCCTCGAATATTTTCACGTTGTTTTGGTCGAGAAGGTAAGGGACCGTGCTAGAGGTGGAACCAATCAGTCGCTTGATCCATTTCCTGAAGGCAGCAGAATCGTGGTACACCAAGGCGACCACTTTTGTTCACGTGGACGTTTGCTCTCGTGCTGGATGTCTGTCTGTAGCTCTCGGCTGATCTCTCAGCTGCCTCAGCTGGTGACTAGTGTGATGGTGGGGAATGGTCCTGTGGGTGGTGGTAAGGATGTTGATGTCCATCTCCGTGCTCACATTAGTGTACCATTGTTCGACCGCGTTGTCGATGTCATTGGGGCTGGCTTCTTCCAGGTTCCTCCCCTGTTTCGACTGAGAGACTCCATGAAGGAGTCCCAGTCTGCCCGTTTGAGGTTTAACCTTATGTTGGCGGGGATCATAATGGGATTGGATGAGAGCGTCACTATGACTGGCAGGTGATCACTAGTAGTGATGGGTCCGGCGGTAAAGTGCCTGTTCAGGACGGCCTCGTTGTTAGAGAGGATTATGTCGGGTGTTGTGGCACTGGCACGTCTGATCAATGTCGGGAAATCTGGCCCGAGATGTTGCAGTTTTCCCCTACTGATGTTGTCATACAGCGCCACACCGACGTTGTTCTCATTACCGTGTCCGAGAATGGCGTGGCGCGCATTTAAGTCCAATATGATGTATTTTGGTTTTCTGTGGCGTAGCAACTGGTTGAGGTCTTGTTCGGGTAAGTAAGGACGTCTGGGAGGTAATGTAGGTACATTGTGCTTATGATAACAGGTCCCCTAGTTGTCTCCAGCTTACTTTCGTCCTCTATGCCAGTACTGTTTAACAGAAAAATGTTTGCGTCTTATTGATAGTATAAGTTAGACAGTTCCTTATGTCTATTAAGGGACCAGTGTAGGACATTATGTTGGAAAATTTCCATCCTAAGAAACGACTGCCATTTCGGAAACTGTAGCTTGGGGCGTTGCTTGAAGGGTTTGCTCAGCTTCTGCCATTTCTAGGGAGCCGGAACTTCTCAGCAGAACCTTCGAACATCTGCTTGTCAGTTAAAGGAAGGCCCTCGAACTTCTCGTCACAGGTGTACAGGAAAGTGTTCTGGTCCTGGGCCTGCGTGTCGAAGTAATCTACTGACGCTGCAGCTCTGGGGTCTTGTTCCTCTGTGGAGTAAGTCGCCATCATCTGGTCGTAACCATTGACTGTGGCTGCAGTTCGATGGTCACTGTCGTCGCTGGGAGTACATGTCTTGAGGCCACGGAGATTTACGGTGTCGCTGGAGCTGTGATCCCAGGGGGACTGACTGGCCACTTCGAGGCTACGGTTATACTGACTTTTGCCTGATTCAGGGAGGTCATTGTCCATTTCTGGCTTAGGGTGAGGGCGTCGATAAGTCGTTGAGTGGGTTACTGCCTTCAGGATTTCTTTTGCAGGGACTTCGTCGCTTATTTCAACAGGTGTAATGTTGTTCTTGTTAGGTCTCTCGTTGACGGGCATGCAGGTAAGAAGAGTAGATAGCGGTGGCTTTGGACACGTCCAGCTGTGGAGAGGAGACACCCCTGATGCTCTCCGCCACTGCGTCCCTCATGTCGCCCATTGACTCAGTAACTGCCCGTTTTATTAAGTCCTTGATGGTTCGCATCTCTGATTGCAGGACTTCCATGGTCTGGCTGACATTGTTGAGCTTTTGTGAGTCAGCTTGAGTTTCTTTCAGAGCATCTTTTAGGCTTTACTGTAAGCCATGATCGTCGACTGAGTGGTCTTTTTTATGGTGTTTGAAATTTCCCTTTTTTTTTTTGCTTGGTTATTTCGGTCAGTTTTTTCTTTGTTTCTTGAATTACCCGTTTCCTGACCAGGCAGGTGGCAGAGAAGGTCTTGAGTTGACCCCTTGCAGGGTGCAGTTCTTGGTCATGTGGTCATTGTGTATGTAGCACTTCATGCATTGTTGGATGGGCGTATACTTTTTATATTTTATTTGGTGTGATGAGATGGAAATGCCATATGCATCCGTTGTGTCTGCAAAGCGAACCTTGATTATATTATGGGTATACACAGGATACACCTCCACAATCTTGAAATTGTTTTGCTTTTCTATTTCATCTCTTATTTTTTCTGCATTATTTTCCACTACATCTTTGTCCAACTTCTTACATACAAGGGTGATCTTGGCGCCGTATTCCGTGGAACAATGACCTCGTATCCGTTATTTTTCATTTTGTCCATGACACTCGACTTAAGTAGTTTATCAGCATCTTCATCTGTTTCTGTGAGGATGATGTAACCATCTCTCAGAACCACAAGTCTATTTATTTTCACCCTTAGGTCGCTCAATACCCTTTTTAGCCCAATTCGAGACCCCTGGGTCGGGGTTCCGGAGATCTTCACTCTCACTTTGGCCATGGTCAATTGTATAATCCTTCCTAATCAGTCCACCTCAGCTAAATCCCATCGATGCCACTCCTTCTGTTGGCTTGCTGGGGGAGTGAAGACGGGTCTAGGGGTAGGGTGAACAGACATTCCCCTGACAGGGTCTATCCAAGCCCTAACACCTAACAGTGACAGATTATGAACCTCTGCCGAATCCCTAATATATATATATATATATATATATATATATATATATATATATATATATATATATATATATATATATATATATATATATATATATATATATATATATATATATATATATATATATATATATATATATATATATATATATATATATATATATATATATATTTATATATATGTGTGTGTGTGTATGCTGATAACCACAAGGAAAGAAGAGAACACGAAGTTCCCTAGCGCTTTCGTGTAATTCACATCTTCAGGGGTGAGTACAGACTAAAGAGAAATACAAACCAAGGTGTATATATACAGAGGAGGGTGAGACCAGGTCCATAATGGTCAGGTATCCCAGCATTGCATTGACTGGGATAATGCCTCCTCAATATTACCTTGTAATTCAATTGATAGTAGGAACATCATAGAATCTAGTCTTATTAAACATACCGAAGCATTCAACATGAATTTGGACAATTTTGTAATTAAGAAGATTTGTAACCAGGTGAGAAAGTTGGGTCACCTTACCCTCTGACCTGACCACCAACCGTTGTGTGCTATTTAAAGATTAGTAGGGTCATTACCTAATACCTGACCATTATGGACCTGGTCTCACCCTCCTCTGTATATATACACCTTGGTTTGTATTTCTCTTTAGTCTGTACTCACTCCTGGTGGAGTCACTGGGCAGTAGGGAACGTGGTACTTTCCGGCATGTTAGGTCCTCCTCTGATGATAACCTTGGGGACGTGAGTGGTAGGTCGAAAGGTCCCACACCTACCCCCCCTCTCATGCAACCAAGTTTTATTGTTCTTACTGTAAAAAACCAGGCCATACGATCCAGTCTTGTTAACACCCAAAGTGTCGAACTTCTAAAAGTAGTTCCCTGGATCCCAAATTCAAACCAATAGCAACCACCAATGTGGAAAGGCCCGATCAGGATCACTTCTCTTCATTCACCTATGAGGGCAAAATTTCAATCATAGAGGGGTCTCGTTCTTTCCCTATTCGTATACTACGTGATACGGGCGCAGCACAATCTATCCTCCTGTTTAACGTCATTCCTGATATATCTACCGCATTTACTAATGAGAGTGTTCTAATTTCAGATCTCTCATCCCATTCTTCCTATCCCTTAGCTAAAGTGCACCTCCAATGTCCCTTGATTACTGGGGAAGTGCCTGTGAGCGGCATTCATTTATTATTGGGTAATGACTTGGTAGGAGATCTTGTGGTTCCCAACATAAAGACAGTCGACTCTCCCTTACCTGTCAACTCCACCACTGACCTTGAAGAAACTATTCCTCACCATTTCCCATCTTGTGCTGTCACCCGGTCACAGAGTGTGCGAAATGGGCCCTCTTCTTCTAAAACCACCTCCAATATCTTCCTACCCACAGAAGATCTGTACAATAAGACCATTAGTAAGGATGAGCTCATTAAAGCCCAACAATCTGATCCATCTTTGAATAAACTTCATCATGCAGCAGTTGAGGATAAAGATTTTAACACCCTTCCTTGTTTTTATTATCAGGAAGGGGTTTTGATAAGGGCCTATAGACCCCCTGAGGTTACCCATCTAGGCACGTGGTCTGAAATACATCAAGTGGTAATTCCCTCCTCAGTCAGACCAGCATTAATTGCCCTTGCCCATGATGGTATTTCAGGACATTTGGGAATCCTGAAAACATATAAAAAGCTCCTCCAACACTATTACTGGCCTGGACTTAGGAAGGATGTGTCAAAGTACCTAAAATCTTGTCATATTTGTCAAATGGTAGGAAAACCAAATGAAAGTATACCAGCAGCTCCCATTAAGCCCATCCCAGGATTTTCTACACCATTTAAAAAGATTGTTGTGGATTGTGTGGGCCCATTACCAAAGACTAAGAAGGGAAATCAATTCCTGCTCACAGTTATGGATACCAGTACACGTTATCCTGAGGCTTTTCCCCTTAAATGCATCACTTCAAAAAATGTAATCAAACCTCTTTTGCACCTTTTCACTTCAGTGGGCATTCCTAAAGAGATCCAATCCGATCAGGGCACCAATTTTACAAGCAATCTTTTCAAACAGGTGATGAAAGACCTCAGTGTGGACCATTGTACATCTTCGGCTTACCACCCACAATCCCAAGGTTGCTTGGAACGGTTCCATCAAAACTTTCAAATCAATGCTAACAAACTCTCTCCCCTCAACTATATAGTCCATACACCTGATCGCAGAAAAGATTCACAACTTGTTCACATTAATCTCATGAAACTTTACCATTCCAGGCAGTCAGAGGAAGACATCCCAGAGGCTATAAGCCTACCTGTTTGCATACGGCTTTGTCAGGGCCGGAGCCGGAGACAGATGACATGGACCTATTGGAGAATTTAGACTTCCCTCTACCTAAAGAAAACCCTGCTAACAGTCACATTCTCAACAACTTGGATGAGTATTTTTCTGTTCTGAATCCATCTCAAGCAAAAGATCTCACTAAGTTATTATCAACATTTCCTAAAGTCAGGTCAGACCTCCCAGGGTTTTGCAATATACTTAAACATGATATTAAGCTAATCTCAGATGATGTACAACCCACTAGGCAATCAGCATATCAGCTAAATCCACAAAAAAGAGAGATTATGAAAAAGGAGGTAGATTTTTTGTTAAAACATAACTTAGCTGAGCCTAGTACCTCCCCTTGGGCTTCACCTTGCCTTCTCATTCCAAAACCCGATAGCAGTTTTCGTTTCTGTACCGATTATCGTAAAGTGAACCAGGTCACTGTCTCAGACTCCTACCCTTTACCTTTGATTGAAGATATAATAGACAGCATAGGCTGTGCAAAATGTATTACTACGGTGGACATATTGAAAGGATATTATCAAGTGGGACTCACGGATAGGGCAAAAATAATCTCAGCATTTATAACTCCATTTGGTCTTTTTCAATATTTGGTTATGGCGTTTGGCTTTTCTAATGCTCCGGCCACATTCCAGAGGGCAATCAATTGCCTGATTCAGGACCTAGATGGGACGTTCGCCTACCTGGATGACCTGGTGGTGGTGTCGGACGGCTGGGACAAACATCTGGTGCGTTTGGAGATACTGTTCGCACGACTGCAAGAGACTGGATTCACCATAAACCTGGCTAAATCTGCTTTTGGCCGGGACTCAGTGACTTACCTGGGACATATCGTTAGGCATGGTATGGTGAGACCCAAGGACGCAAACGTTAAAACCATCTTGTCCTTCCCCAATCCAAGGACGAGGAAGGAACTCATGCGCTTCCTGGGAATGTGCGGCTACTACCGTCGGTTCTGCAGTAACTTCTCCAGCGTGGCCGGACCCCTCACAGACCTTACCAGTTCTGCGGTCCCTTACATCTGAACCAGAGGTGCGACCAGTCTTTCCACCGCCTCAAAGCCTTCCTTGCCTCCAAGCCTGTAGTCCACCCCCCCCCCCCTCCCGACTACACCTTGCCCTTCCATCTGCAAATCGACGTTAGCGGTGTCGGAGTGGGGGCTGTGCTCCTACAACCCGACCCAACCACTGTTGTCCTTCACCCTGTGGCATACTACTCCGCCAAGTTGAAAAAACATCAGACCAACTACTCGACCATAGAGAAGGAGGCCCTGGCTCTGGTATTGGCAATAAAGAAGTTTGAATGTTACCTCCAATCTCGCCCACAAACCACCCTAGTCTTCATCGACCATATCCCGCTCACGTTCATCCAAACCAACAAGACCTCCAACCAGCGAATCCTCCGCTGGGCTCTCCTCACCCAGCCCTATAATCTACAAGTCCGGCACATAAAGGGGGTGGACAACCTGATTGCGGACTCCTTATCCCGAGCTCCAGTGGAAATGCAGCAGCTACTCTCCAGAGGCACCAGGTGATCACCTCCTTCGCGCCCGCGCTAGGGAGGTCTTTGGAGGGGGGGGGTGTGTTACGAACCACGCCATCTATTGTCATCATCTACCCACCACCAAGAGAAACGCCATCTAGGGACGAAACCAGAGTATGACTAGTCTTAGTCACCACTCCGGGTTTCCCTTCTCTATATCCTGGTTGTTGTGTCACCTCCTCCAAGTCTTCTTCATCAGCTCTGGATCGAGGAGAGTTCAGTTCACTCTGGGAAGTGACCACACTAGGATCACCTATCCTGGAAACCTACGGCACAGTGACTACCTACCATCTTCTTCAGACACCTGAGCACCACACTTGAGTATTTCATGTTACCTCCCACCTCCACTTGCTTCAGATTGTTGTATGTTGTATAAATATGTATATACTGTTAAGCCAATGTTGCCTATGTTTAGGTTAAGTATGGTTAAGGGTAAATTATAGAAAGCTGAATATTTTGTTAAGGAATTTATGGTACTTTATTATACACAACAAAAACTCCCATCCTTTGTCTACCCTTTTATAGTCCGATTGTCTTTGTTTATTTAAGTTTTTTTTATTGTTGTTGCCTGTTGGGATCTGGGTAGACTTTTAACTATATTCTAAATCCCCAACTCGTAATAACCGATATAAGTGCACTAAGAAACTTCCCTTGGCAGAGCAGGTACAGTCTCGTTCAAGATTCTTCGAACACTGCTGGAGACAGCTGTCAACTCAAGTCCGTTTGTAAACTATACCACATAGTAAAAATTATGAATGAATGTAAAAGTGATGGGTGATTGGTTAATTAGTTCCAGTTGCTTAATTAATGGTTGGGCTTTGTTGTTTCGCATTATATTATGCCTTTCTGCTAGTATATACTGTTAATTTTATTTTAAAATGGATAGAGCAATGAGCCAACCTATATGAATTTATGTTTAGACAATGAAACAAAAGTACAAATCGGTAAGTATGTTAAAGAGCATCATGCATCGGGCACAGCTGAGTGAAGGCTGTTTATGAGGTTGCCTGTTTATCATTAATTTATACTAATATTGTCGTCAAACGTTTAATCCATTTCGGGTAATTAATCCAGTCGTATGTAACCGATGCTAAACAAAACTTCTTTCTAAAGACGCTGATTTCTTGCAACACAAACTGCTGTTTTACTTCCCTGTGGGATTAAGCAGAATCATCGGTTCACTGCTACCTGTAGTAAGTGTGTGTGTGAATGTACGCATGTGGAGTGTGTGTGTGTGCGCATGTGGAGTGTGTGTGTATGTGTGTGTGTGTGTGTGTGTCAGTCTCTGTCTGTATTTAATAATAACGTTGTTCAATTGAAGGTGATGGTAATTAATCTTACAAACCATCTGTCTGATGGTGTGAATTAGTACTGTAGCATATGCCTAATACTTTTACAAGCCATTATCTAGCAATATCATTGTCATTCCAACACTATGAATATTGTAAGCAGCAAATGGCATTTCTTTCGTTGAGTGACTCTTTGCGCCCCCCCCCCCTAAATCCTTGTTTCTGACTTGTGTCGAATGCGTCTGGTGTCTTTAAAAAATTATTCTTTTTTTTTTCCAAAAATGTGTATGATGTATTATAAATTTGTATCTTATTTATTTATTTATTCGTTTATTTTTTATAAATGCATAATAAATATAAATATAACGCTGACGTTATTGGCGGGGAGGTGGGGAAGACAGAGGTGTTGTCAGTGCTGACTACCCTTCCACTCCCTCAATTGTAGAAGGATCCTGCCAACATGCAATACCACACACAGAAAATCACTGAACGTGGAAGAATAATCGGCATGAAAGAGGCTGGGTTTTCACCCACTGAATTTGCACTGTATATTATTTAATTAAGCGATGGAAAGAGGAGGGAAGTTTAAAGGACCACCACAGGACGGGAATGCCGCGAAGAAGAACACTTGCACAAGTTGAAGCCATCAGGAATTTCGCTGAGGCCAACCCCTTCAAGATTTCATTATCAATAAGAGAGGATCTACAATTAAATATTTTCCCTTTAACAATTAGGCGAAGCCTTCACGAAGGAGGCATTCACCATAGAACTCCCGCCACCAAGGAGAAGTGAAATGAGCGACATCGCGAGGGCAGGTTGCAGTTTGCTCGACGGTATGCTGAGGAAGGCTTAGATTTCTGGGGAAGAATAATATTCACTGACGAAAAATCTTTCTCATCTACCTCTCACGGAAGGTTGCATTGCTGGAGGAGGAACAACACCCATAATATGGGTGACAATAAAAAGTGAAAGTTTTTATTTTTAGATGGCCATTTGTCCAATACTGCATACCCATGAAAAAAGAACACAGGCGAAATCCTGGGTCATTTGGACAATATTTAGAGGTGGCTCAAGCCATTTGAAGTTAACACTACTGAAATTATTATTGATTTTTTCTAATTTCTTTATTTATGAACCGATTACTATGAAACTTTGCAGGTATATGTAGAATGCAAATTCAAACTAAAGTTGTTCTTAACATTTTTTCTAAAAATGAGTAATGAGTATTTTGGCTGGTGCAGCTATTGGCAATGCAGAGGGGAGGGAGAGGCGGGTGTCAGTCGGGGTAGGGGGAAGAGGTTGTGTGCCAGTGTCTGACTGGTACAGTAGCATCAGTTGTGTGTGAGACGTGACAGTGGGTGTGTGTGCGTCGCTCTTGTTGCAGTATTACGGTTAGTACCATTGTCTTTGTCTAAAATCAATGCATCAATTTAGGTATATAACACTTTAAAAACTTTATACAAGTGATCTTGCATGCCGTATGCTTTATGGGTGCTGTTGTTTGCATAACAGTAACAACATAAGTTACATAAATGTTTTTGTTTGTTTCAGGTTCAATGGAGAGTACACGTTCAAAAACTGAAGTTTGGCTCATTGGTCAACACATAACCGAAATCACGGGTGCACAACTTCCTTCAAGAGGAGATGTTCTACGTCTGTTTTTCCACGGTCACAATTAACATAAGAAAACAGTGAATGATTCTGCGAGTGAAGTTGCAGCATCGGTTATTAGTTTCTGGAATAAAGCACGGATTCCTACCATAACTGAGAAGAGTATTGGACGAAAGGTAGTGGATCTTTTTTTAATGTGGAAGGGACTTAAGAAAAACTGCACTTGCACTACAGACACACAACGTAAGAAAGAGGAAACTTTTTGTGATGAGTTAGAGGACCTCTTCGATGTTGCCCACCCCAAGGCAATGCAGCTCTTGACCATCAAAGAAGACCGAGCATTCCTGGCAGCGCAACGAGAAAAAGGGAGAAGAGGTGTAATGGCAGGAGTAGACAAAAAGATTGCTTGTTCCATCAAGCGTCGGGAAGAAAGCAAGAGTAAGCAATCTCTACAACAGAATCAAGCCAGTTCTGCTCTTGAATATGATGAGTTGGGTTCTTCGTCTGAAACAGAATCACAATCAAGCTCGTCATCATCTACAAGTTCCCTAGCGATATCACCAGTGGTATCTTCTTCCAATCGTAAACGTGCTACTCTCAAAGTTATCACCCCTGAATTGTCAAGTACATTGGACCGCACTGGGATCAGTCACCGCTCTGCTCTCCGGATCGTCAGTGCCACGGCTGCTAGTCTAGGTCATGACCCAATGGAACTAGTTTTAAACTATGAGACAGTGCGTACTTCGCGAGCGACCCACCGTTCTGGGATTGCCAACGAAATTAAAGAAAAATTTCAACCTAGTGAAGTGCTCACTGTGCACTGGGATGGAAAAATTATTCCTGATGAACAAGGAGCGAGTGTTGACCGAATCGCCATTCTTGTCTCCGGAATCAATACTGAAAAGCTGCTTGGTGTCCCGAAACTATTGTCAGGGACTGGACAGGCCATTGCTACAGCAGTCAGTGCAGCGCTGGAAGAGTGGAAAATATCAGAGAATGTTTCAGCACTCAGTTTTGACACAACAGCTTCAAACACTGGGCACTTGTCGGGGGCATGTGTCATTCTGGAGCAGAAACTCGGCCGCCGTCTTCTGCATCTCGCGTGTCGTCACCACATCCTTGAGCTTGTTGCCGAGAAAGCGTATGTGGAATGCATGGGGCCTTCCTCTGGACCAGATAATACTCTCTTCTCTCGCTTCAAGCATAAGTGGAAGGACATCAGTCAAGATGACTACAGCCCTCTCTCAGACCTCCCTCCAAGTTTGTACGAGAAACGAGATGACCTCATCTGTTGCTGGAAACATCATCTGGGCAAGAAGCAGCAGCCACGTGATGATTACCGTGAGGTACTGGAGCTAGCAATCAGGTGTCTCGATGGAGCTCTACCCAAGTTTAATCTCCGACGGCCCGGAGCACTTCACCGAGCACGGTGGATGGCTAAGCTCATTTATGTCATGAAGATCCTGATTTTTGCTAATCAGTTTAAACTAACTGCTCGTGAGACATTAGGCTTGAAACGATTCACATTCTTTGTGCTAGAGGTGTATGTCAGTGCATGGTTCACGGCCTCCGTTCCATCCTCCGCTAATGATTTGCGGCTCCTCCAAGACCTGTCAGAGTACCACGACGTCAAAATATCAAGAACATGTCTCACAGTCTTCGGTCGTCACCTGTGGTACCTCAGTGAAGGCTTGGTGGGTCTTGCACTCTTCGATCCACAAGTTAATGCAACAATGAAGACAAACATAGTTCGGGCAATCGTTGAGAGGAAGGCGACCGAGGATTCACCAAAACGTGCTGCTCTTCCTGCCACATCTTCCCTTCCCACAAAGCAGCTCTCAGACTTTGCTTCTAGAGGATCAAACTTTCTATTTGAAAGTCTCAAAATGAAGACTTCTTTTTTGTCCAAGGAACCTGACACATGGTCTGATGATGAAGACTTCAAAACTGGCGTCGCAGTTGTGGGTGGTCTCAGAGTCATCAACGACACTGCAGAGAGAGGGATTGCCTTGATACAGGCATTCAACAGCAAGATCACGAAGAGTGAAGACCAGCGTCAACATCTGCTGCAGGTTGTTGAAGAGCAGAGGCGGTCACAACCAGGGACATCAAAACAGGACCTTACAAGCAAAAAGCGAAAACAATGAATGGGTTGTCCACACCTCTCCCACCCATTGATGTAAGCGTGTTCACTGCAGTTTCATTTTAAAAAGGAATTAATCATTTATATGTACAGTGTACACATAAACTTGCTCAATATGTAAATTTTAAAATAAACCGGCATATTATGAATATTCGTATTTTTTGCCAAAAGGATAAAACTTCAATTGACTTGAGCTACCTCTAAATATTGTCCAAATGACCCAGGATTTCGCCTGTGTTCTTTTTTCATGGGTACGCAGTATTGGACCAATGGCCATTCCATTTAATCAATTTTAGAAATTCACCCCTATGCACTATTGTCACCCTAACCCATATGCTAGACAGCATATTTATGAGGAAGCAAGGAGTGGGCAAGTGACTTGCAATGTTTGGGGATGGATATATTTACACGGAGTTGGAGAGCTGACTGACATAGAAGGAAGATTCACAGCTGAACAGTATTGAGAAATACTCGAAGAAGTTATTCTTCCCTCGGTGCATGCGTATGCCTTCCCGTTTCCCGAAAACATCATTTTCATGCACGATAGGTGTCCTATCCATACCGCACGGATTGTAACGCGGTGGTTTGCAGAACAAAGAAATGTGCAAGTTTTAGACTGGCCAAGTAAAGGTTGTGACATGAACCCTATAGATAACGTTTGGGGCAATATTGTGACCGTGTGGGAGCCAGCTGAAGAGAGAACCAGGGTGCAGCTACAGGAGCATACACACCGTGAGTGGGAGGTCCTGAGGCGGACACCGCAACTGATACACAATCACGTCGCCTCCGTTACCAACAGGCTGCAAAAAGTAATCGAGAATAAAGGTGGCTGGACTACATATTAATGTGTCAAATAATTTTCCTATGTAATCAAAGTCACACACTGAATGCATCTGAATATCTGTCAAATTGTATAATAAATGTAAAGAAAACAATCTTCTTCTAAAATCCCCACTTCATTAACAGCTATATATATATATATATATATATATATATATATATATATATATATATATATATATATATATATATATATATATATATATATATATATATATATATATATATGAATTACATTTCAGGTGAGTACAGACTACCCCTGAAGATGTGAATTACACGAAAGCGCTAGAACCTGTGTTTTCTTCTTTCCTCAGGTTATCAGCATACCCAGATCACGCGCAACTCACAGTGATTTCATTTCTCATATATATATATATGTATATATATATATATATATATATATATATATATATATATATATATATATATATATATATATATATATATATATATATATATATATAATTGACAGAGTCTTGTGCGTTGCAGGGTTTCACATCTTCAGGGTGAGTACACCACCCCTGAAGATGTGAATGGCTAATGAAAGCGCTAGAACTTCTTGCTGGGTGTTTTCTTTCTTCCTTGTGGTTAATAGCATATACCTAGATCACGCGCACCTACAGTGATGGTATATATATATATATATATATATATATATATATATATATATATATATATATATATATATATATATATATATATATATATATATATATATATAGGTCAGATTCATGTGGGTAATGTCACTGTTCACTGCCATGCAGGACAGAGGTTCGTACACAAAGAAATGCATCATATGCATTGACATTATATATAGGTCAGATTCATGTGGGTAATGTCACTATAAACGCCTTAGTTAAGGACGTTGAAGTGACGGGCAAGTCGAAGGGAATGATTGAAACCCGTCTTTTGATGCATTTAATATTTATTGATGTGGTCAAAACCTGCAGACAACAAGGCGTTCATTAGTATTACCTGGTGATCTATCTGATACATAATTAGTTAGTCTCACATAATTTATCTTAATTATAATTGATTATTGAGCATAATGACATGATACAAAATTCATAACTCTATTAATCTTAGCTACACTTCATTCCGCGTTGTCTTATTGCTCCAGATAAGACAGGAACGAGTGGGCATAATTAGTCCACAATATTTCTGTACTGAGGGGTATGTCATCACTTTGGCTGTACTTACAAGTGCAGGTCAATGCGAACCAGTATGGTGTTCCAAGGGAAGATAGTTCTGTGTAAATTGTTCCAGTACAAAACTCGGCCAGGATTGGGAGTTGTTGTTCACCACTAGTAACAGAGTGTTGATCCTCACAGCATCACTTGAGGGGGCAGTCTCCTAGAATCCTGGTGGCCACGCCGCCTTTTAAACCAATACATTAGCAGTCATGATCTTTTCTCCGTAAACACCGCCCACCCCCTTATCTTTGTTCGCGTAAGGCAGCAAAAACGTCAGCACTGACACTAGTGTTGACGCCAGAGATGAAAACACTCCCGGCGATGCCAGCACTTAAGCCAGAAGCGATTACAATCCCGGTGGTAAGGAGTCCAGGTGGCTACGCCGCCGTAAACACCACTCACCCCTTAGTCTTTGTTCGGGTAAGGCAGCAAAAACGTCAGCACTGACACTAGTGCTGACACCAGCGGTGAAAACATTCCCGGCGATGCCAGCACTTACCCCAGTGGCGATGACACTCCCGGCGGTAAACACCGCCCCCCCCCCCCGCAGCTGCCACATCTGTCGAGGAATATCTGTGTCATGAGATCCATGACACCCTCAGCGCTCACGCCAGTGATGATGACACTCCCGGTGGTAAACACCGCCCCCAGTCACTACATCTGGTGTGGTAACAGGCAGCGTGGGGCACATGGTTGTTGACACCAACGATAAAGCCAGAGGGGATAACAGTCACTGTTCGCTGCCATGCAACACAGTGGTTCATATACATTAGAGGTCATATTCTAATTGAAGACAAATCAGTGTGGGCTAGAAAATTTGGGATAAACAGCAAGAATGTCCTCAAGCACCCCCGATTCAATGTAGTAATTACAAAGATCAACCACAGAAAAAATCACAGAGGAAGACGGAGACAAAGAAACAACTGTATAACGACACAATTCAGACAATATGTAATGGTCCGATCACAGCTGTCCGATCCCTCTCTTGAAGGCACCTGTGACGAGGAAATTGATCTTTCATATTTCAATCTCATAATCTCATATTTAATAAGTTAATATCATGCCTTTCACAATATATTTACATATTCTTGGATAACGTTTACTATTGTAACCGCCCAATGAGCGACTGTGGGATAATGAGACCCTTGCCCGTAGGACTCGATTGTTCTTTATTCAGTCAAAACCTGCAGAGTACAAATTACATATATTACATATGAGATAATTAATTCATTCGTACGTTCCTTCACTATTAACAACTATATTATATATTTGAGTAGAGTGGGGTGATAAACCATATAAAAACTTACGTGTTTGGGGTCTAATGTAGGACTTATTAGCTCCCTGACTTGTTAGCTCACTGGACTATCTTCTGAACCCCACAAGGAGCGAGTCAGCCCGAGGTGAGGACCATCTGTTTCACATTTAACACCTCAGCAAAGTTCGTTGTCAACACTCTGGCTCTCTCCTATCTCCCTTTCTCTGTCTCTATCCCTCTCTCTCTCCCTCTCTTCTAGTTTATCCTACTGTGGCGGTAACAACTGTAATGGTTGTATTTGTATATATTTTTCTCTTTTCAGTTATTATAACAAATGGGAAGAAATCTTTGCCAAAATACCAAACTATGTTACAACGTTACCCCACAATTATTTCATAACTTACAATAATGCTCTAACACTCACGCACACTTGCATAGACACATACACATACGCACCCTCTCGTGAAGAAAGTCGATTTCAACAGAGTCCCTTGCTGTTTTTATTAATTATAAAAAAAATTATTCCATTAATTAATGAAATCTCGTACTGCAGGTGTAGCTAATGCGGTAGCATATGTATTGTATTGCATCCATTACGATTGTATGTCCGCAAAAAACCTCGTTTTTAAACTGGTTCATCGGAGGATCTCATTGGAAAGTCTTTCATTTGGTAAAAACGGTGTAGTATCCATTTAATGAAATTTAATTTAAACCTAAATAAATAGATAAGAATAAAACATTATATATAAATTTCTCTTTCCAGTGCCTCACAGGGAATGTAAAATAAATTATTTCATTAAATAAACTAAAAAATACTGTTTCATTTATACAACTGTTTCCACAGACAAGCATTGACACATACACACAGGCTAAGGCACACACGCACACACACACACACACACACTTACTAGAGGTAGCAGCGAACAGATGATTCTGCTTTTTTTTTTTTTTTTTTTTTAGGTTAAGGTGGGGAAAGGATGGAAGGCATGCTGGGGCTCAAGGCACAGCCAGACATGAGGGATGGAGAAGTCACAACATATAGTCGTGGGGGGAAAGGTTGGGAAAGAAGTTTAATGAGTTAAACAGAGGGGGACGACACCCCTTGTTTTACATATTACAGAGTTTGTTGGCTAACTAAGCTAACCTAGGATTTAGAATGAGGTTGCACAATGGTTATTTTAGTAGGCAATGACTAGATTGATTTTACAATTACAAGTTTATTAACATCTTATACTGTATTACGTTATGGACTCACTTGATTGTGACTTGTTAAATGTGAATTTATATCATCTAAGTTTTAATCTAAGGTGGATCACTGTGGCGGACATAGATGGGTCGCGGGTTGGGTTGTTGTAGTGCGGGCAGACTCCGGGGCCACCAGGCGTGGGGTCTCCCTCCGTTGATGTCTTCCCCGCGTAGGTGGTCTGGGCTGTGAGGGTCGTCCAGGAGCTTGTCCCAAACCTTCTTCCCTAGGCGATGGAACCTGAAGTTGAGGGCCTCTGTTTTATTTCTTAGGTGGATGGTTTCCACTGTCTCCTGGTAGGGTGGCGCTTGGCCACTGGCTGACCTCAAACACTTGTTTTGGAAGCTCTGTAGTTGTTGTAGTCTAGTCTTCCCGAGTGTGACGAGTGGTATAGATGGGTACTCCAACACAGGCCTCACCAGTGCCTTGTACAGGTGAACTTGTATCTTCTCAGGCATCAGTTTAAAACGTTTTAATTTGGCTGCGGCGACTTTGGCTTTATTTAGTCTGTCCTTCACGTGGGGAATGATGCCCGTCCGAGAAATGATGAGGCCGAGCAACCTGCCTTGTTTAGAGTACTCAATCTCTTCGTCGTCGATCATCAATGGGGCCGGCTTGAATTTGGCTATGGGTATGACCTCAAATTTCGTTTTGTTTGTTTTTATTTTCCATTTATTTTCATACTCCGAGATCTCCTCTATTGCCCGAGCAGTGAGTAGCGCCATCCTTGCTGTGGACCTTCCTGGGCAGGTGACGATCTGTGTTACACCGTCGGCATACATGACGTACTCGCTGCCGACGATTGGGGGTGGCAGGTCAGCCGTGTAGAGTGTGTAAAGGGTTGGTGAGAGACAAGAGCCCTGAGGCACGCCACTCGATAATGAGAGTTCTTCTCCAAAATGTTCTTGCATCTTGATTTTGGCTCTGCGGTCCGTAATGAAGTTGCACAGCAGGCGAGTCAGATTTTCGGGTAGCCCCAGTTGTATGATCTTATACTGCAGTCCTGCGTGCCAAACTTTGTCAAACGCCTTGCTGACGTCCCTCAGTACTATATTGCACTGTAGGCGGCCAGTCATGGCATTGGCGATCTGCTCGTAGGCCTGAGCTATGGCGGTGGATGTGCCTCGGTACTGGCGGATAACGGCGAGTTTTAACATCTTAGGGAAGTATCCAGAGGCGAGGCAGGCGTTGCATATATGAGCAAGCCTCTCTAAAATGTTGTCGGGGAGATGAGCCAGGATCTTCTTGTTAATGTGACTTTGACCAGGTGATTTGTTTTTAAACCCTTTTATGACGGCTGACACATCTGCAGGAACAATGCGTTCCGTCAGGTAGCTTCCGTCCACCAGTCTGGTGAAGTCAGTCCGTGGGAGCGGCTGGAGCAGGTGCTGATGGTCCTGCAACTGACCTAAAATGTCCTCCTCAAACTCCCTGTCGAAGCCCTCGTTCTCCTGTTCACTAATAGTAAAGATCTTTCGTAAATATCGCCGATGTAGTTGTTCTTGGTTTTCTTCCTCGAATATTTTTACGTTGTTTTGGTCGAGCAGGTAAGGGACCGTGCTAGAGGTGGAACCCATCAGTCGCTTGATCCCTTTCCAGAATGCAGCAGAATCGCGGTAATTGTTGGCTGCCTCCCACACCAAGGCAGCCCACTTTTGTTCATGTAGACGTTTGCTCTCGTGCTGGATGTCCGTCTGTAGCTCTCGGTACCGGTCTCTCAGCTCTTGCGTCCACCCGCGGATACTGGCTAGCTGTCTCACGTGAGCGTACTGGACACTGAGCTGCCTCAGCTGGTGACTAGTGTGAGGATGGGGAATGGTCCTGTAACTGGTGGTCGGGATGTTGTTGTCCATCTCCGTCTTCACATCCTTATACCATTGTTCGACCGCGTCGTCGATGTCATTAGGGCTGGCTTCTTCCAGGTTTCTCCCCTGCTTGAGACTGAGAGACTCCTTGAAGGAGTCCCAGTCTGCCCGTCTGAGGTTTGACCTGATGTTGGCGGGTATCATAATGGGATTGGATGAGAGCGTCACGACGACTGGCAGGTGATCGCTGGTACTGATGGGTCCGGCGGTAACGTGCCTGTTCAGGACGGCCTCGTTGTTAGAGAGGATTATGTCGGGCGTTGTGGCACTGGCACGTCTGATCAATGTCGGGAAATCAGGCCCGAGGTGTTGCAGTTTTCCCCTTCTGATGTTGTCATACAGCGCCACACCGACGTTGTTCTCATTACCGTGTCCTAGTATGGCGTGGCGCGCATTTAAGTCCCCTATGATGTATGTTGGTTTTCTGTGGCGTAGCAACTGGTTTAGGTCTTGTTCGGGTAAGTAAGGACGTCTGGGAGGTGGATACATTGTGCATATGATAACACATCCCCTAGTTGTCTCCACCTGCACTCCCAGAACTGAATCCTCGAAGTCTGGCAACACTCTGTGACTCAGACGTGACCTGACGGCCACAGCGACACCATCGTTCAGCTCACCCGTCATGTTCCTCTGGTATACAGTGTAGCCAAAAATTTTCAGCTTACTTTCGTCCTTTATGCCAGTGCTGTTTAACAGAATGATGTCTGGGTCTAATTGATAGTATAAGTTAGACAGTTCATTACGTCTATTAAGGGACCAGTGTAGGACATTATGTTGGACAATTTTCATCCTGCTAACGACTGCCATTTCGGAGACTGTAGCTTGGGGCGTCGCTTGGAGTGTTTGCTCGGCTTTTGCCATTTCTAGGGGGACGGAACTTCTTAGCAGAACCTTCGGACATCTGCTTGTCAGTCAATGGCGGGCCCTCAAACTTCTCGTCACCCGTGTACAGGAAGGTGTTCAGGTCCTGGGCCTGCGTGTCGTAGTAATCAACTGACGCTGCAGCTCGAGGGTCTTGTTCCTCTGTGGGGTGAGTCGTCATCATCTGGTCGCAACCATTAACTGTGGTTGCAGTCCGATGGTCACTGTCGTCGCTGGGAGTGCATGTAATGGGATCGCGGGCATTTACCGTGTCGTTGGAGCTGTGATCGCAGGGGGACTGACTGGCCACGTCGGGATTGCGGTTATACTGACTTTTGCCTAAGTCAAGGAGGTCATGGTCTATTTCTGGCTTAGGGTGAGGTCGTCGATAAGTCGTTGAGTGGGTTACTGCCTTAAGGATTTCTTTTGAAGGGACTTTGTCGCTTATTTCAACAGGTGCAATGTTGTTCCTGGTTAGTGTCTCGTTGAGGTGTTTCGAGAATGAACCTGGATGAACCATGTTCATGTGATGGGCATGCAAGTAAGACAAGTATATAGTGGTGGCTTTGGACTCGTCCAGTTGTGTAGAGGAGATGCTCCTGATGCTCTCGGCCACTGCGTCCCTCATGGCGCCCAGTGACTCAGTAACTGCCTGTTTTATTGAGTCCTTGATGGTTCTTATCTCTGATTGCAGGACTTCCATGGTCTCGCTGACATTGTTGAGCTTTTGGGAGTGTGCTTGAGTTTCTTTTAGAGCGTCTTTTAGGGTTTGGCTGTAAGCCATGATCGTCGACTGAGTGGTCCTTTCTATGGTGTTAGAAATTTTCCTGGTTTCTTTTTGTTTGGTTATTTCGGTCAGTTTCTTCTCTGTTTCTTGAAGTACCTGTTTCCTGACCAGGCAGGTGGCAGAGAAGGTCCTGTGGTCACCCTCGCAGACGACACACTTTTTTATGGTGCTACGGCAGTCTTTGTAGAAGTGCTGATCAGATGAACACTCAGAGCATATGACCCCTTGCATGGGGCAGTTCTTGGTCATGTGGTCATTGTATTTATAGCATTTCATACATTGTTGGATGGGCGTATACTTTTCATATTCTATTTGGTGGATGAGATGGAAGTGCCATATGCATAGAGCCCTTTCTCCTTCATTCTTTTTGCATCTTTTGTGTCTGCAAAGCGAACCTTGATTATATTATGGGCATACATAGGATACACCTCCACAACCTTGACATTGTTTTGCTTTTGTATTTCATCTCTTATTTCTTCTGCGTTATTTTCCACTACATCTTTGTCTAACTTCTTACATACAAGGGTGAGTTTGGCGCCGTATTCCCGTGGGACAATGACCTCGTAACCGTTGGTTTTCATTTTGTCCATGGCACTAGACTTAAGTAGTTTATCAGCATCTTCATCTGTTTCTGTGAGGATGATGTAACCATCTCTCAGATCCACAAGTCTATTTATTCTCACCCTTAGGTCGCTCAATAGCCTTTTTAGCCCTATTCGAGACCCCTGGGTCGGGGTTCCGGAGATCTTCACCCTCACTTTGGCCATGGTCAGTAACATACATGAATGAATCAATGAAAATTCTACCTAATCTGTCCACCTCAGCTAAACCCCATGGATGCCGCTCCTTCTGTCCACTTGCTGGGCGAGTAAAGACGGGTCTAGGGGTTGGGTGAACAGACAATCCCCTGGCGGGGGCCTAGCCAAGCCCTAACACCTAGCAGTGACAGGTTATGAAGCACTGTCGAATCCCTAACAGAAAATGTTGCCACCCTTACTGTCTCGACTCAGCAGCCCTCTGAGGGCCCCCCTTGAGGCTCTGCCCGCAGGGTTCGCGTCGTTACCAAACAGCAGGGACTCTAGGCGAAAGGATAGGATAGGGAAGAAGCGCAGTGTACAAGAATAATGATATCCATGTACAACTACATGATAAAGCAGTCAGAACGGACCCAACGCGAAAAACAAGGCAGACAGTCGTAACGGTCAGCGATTTGAACTGAGCAGGGAGCGACGCGTGGCACGTCCGCTCGGTATGAAGGTTGGGTGCGCTCTGATTCTGCTTAATACCACCCCAAATTAATATAGCAGTTTGCTTTGCATGAAATCAGCGTCTTTAGAAAGAAATCTGTTTAGCATCGGTTACTTACGACTGGATTAATTAATCGAAATGGATTAAACGTTTCAAGATAATATGAGTATAAATTAATGATAAACAGGCAACCTCATAAACAACCTGCACACAGCTGTGCCCGATGCATGATGTTCTTTAACATACTTACCGATTTTTACTCATGTTTACTTATCTAAATATGATTTCATATAGGTTGGCTCATTGCTCTATCCATTTTAAAATCAAATTAATAGTATATACCAGCAGAGAAGTATAATATAATACAAGACAACAAAGCCCAACCATTAATTAAGCAACGGGGAACTAAGTAACCAATCACCGATCACTTTTACATTCATTCATAATATTTACTACATAGTATAGTAAACAAACGGCCTTGAGTTGCCAGCTGTCTCCAGCAGTGTTCGAAGAATCTTGAACGAGACTGTACAATATACTCTCAACTGAACTCAGTACCTGTGAAACTATATTTTTCTACAATGAAGAAAAACCAGCAAAGTGTTTACTTCAGTTCAGTTCCAGAACTAATATTTATATTTATGTGCGATATATATAGACAAAAAAGGACCAACACACTGGTGGCAATGACGTCATCGACTCCTTACGTCATAGCCAGCGCGAAGCTCTACGGACTCTCCACTCAGGTAGATCACAAACAATCATTATTTTATAAACTACACTAGCACAAATGAGCTTCAAGAGGTCTTCCCAGGTAGTCAATATAAAATATATATGTTACGTGAACGACTCGCAAAAGTAAAATTAGAAAAACAAATTTAGAAAGTACGTCCTCTACTTATAAAAAAGAATATATATATATATATATATATATATATATATATATATATATATATATATATATATATATATATATATATATATATATATATATATATATATATATGTATATACACTAGAGGAATCGCCGCCCTCCGGGCGGCTCTTTCGCTAGGCCACGGTAGGACGCCACCCTCCGGGAGGCTCCACATTGTCTCACTGTAGTGCATTAAGGTAGACCACATTTTTGGTTTTGCCATTAGCAACAAGTATGTACAGATTTTTGCCAGTTCCCACTCTGGAGCATCCAACATAGAACTGTCCATGAGAGAAGCAAGGAAACACCGGGTTTAGGCCAACCATCTTTAGGGACTGTCCGTGGCTTTTGTAGATGGTCATGGCAAAGCTCACTTTAACCGGGAACTGAAGTCTCTTGAACTCAAATGGCAGGTCAGTGGTGATGAGAGGTATCCCTGGTATAAAACGTCCTCTCCTTTAGCTTTTCCTGTCAGTATTGTAGATTCCGGTACATGTGGCATCATGTTCTTCTTGTGAGAGACTCGTCTCTCATTTTGAGTATGATGTCTCGTTTCTCAAACTCTTGACCGACAATCAGGATGGCTACTTTATCAACTACAGGAGCATTGAATCTTCTTTTTTGTTCTCCCTTAGGGGTCGTGTCTGCTTTGATCCTGACTTTGTACTCGTCAGAAAGCAGCATTTCTTGGATAGATAGGACAATGTCATGTCTGACACCTTGAATATTTCCACACCTGATAGTAGTCTGCTTTTCATGATCTCCCATGAAGTAGATTTGGAGGAACTTTGCCTGCTCATCTTCCAGTAGTAAGAGGGATCCTGCTTTGTGATAGACTTGACCCTGGACTTTGAATGTTGGTATGTATCCGTGCTCACGAACTACTCTGGTAGCTCCAAAGGATGTCATCTGGAAGAATGAATTGTACTTCAGTATATTTTCCAAGAAGTGTTTTGACTCTGGTGTTGTTCCCAGCATGAGAGTCTTCAATAGTTGTGGTGGTTTTTCCAAATTTGGCAGTCGTACTTTACCATGAGAGCAGCACAGTCCAGCAGATTCTCCTTTATACTTCTTTGCACTGCAGTGTTCACATTTCTTATCGATGTTGCCAATGACAATGGAGGGATACTTTTCATATTCTATCACATTTCTTATCGATGTTGCCAATGACAATAGAGGGATACTTTTCATATTCTATCACATTTCTTATCGATGTTGCCAATGACAATAGAGGGATACTTTTCATATTCTATCACATTTCTTATCGATGTTGCCAATGACAATAGAGGGATACTTTTCATATTCTATCTCATTGTCATAGTTAAATGCTGATCTTGCAAGTGGATGCCACTGTGTATTCTTTCTTAGTATTCTGGATCCCGCAGCTCTCTGTCTATTAGCATTGAAACGTATTTCATGCGCTTGATCATTTTCTAGAGAAGGCCTTTCTGCTGTTTGCTATCTGTCAGCATTAAGATAGGATTCCCTTTCCTGATCTGTTTCCTGTGACCGACTTTCCGCTGTTCGCTCTCTGTGAGCATTAGGACCGGATTCCCTTTCCTGATCTGTTTCCTGTGACCGACTTTCCGCTGTTCGCTCCCTGTTAGCATTAAGACGGAATTCCCTTTCCTGATCTGTTTCCTGTGACCAACTGTCCGCTGTTCGCTTTCTGTTAGCATTAAGACGGGATTCCCTTTCCTGATCTATTTCCTGTGACCGACTGTCCGCTGTTCGCTCAGGGCGGCTCATCCGCTAGGCCACGGTAAGACGCCACCCTCCGGGAGGCTCCACATTGTCTCACTGTTCGGTCCCTAAAAATTTTTTTCTATCAATAGTTCATTAACGGTGTATGTAAGTTCCACCATGTTTTTCACTGCAACGGTACAGCAAAGTAAATTTTTTTAGCATTTAACTGTTATTAATTTATTGTCTAATCATCACTACTATAACATCATCCATCATCACTACATATAACACCATCCATCATCACTACATATAATACCATCCATCATCACTACATATAACACCACCCATCATCACTACATATAACACCATCCATCATCACTACATATAACATTATCCATCATCACTACATATAACACCATCCATCATCACTACATATAACACCACCCATCATCACTACATATAACATCACTTATCATCACTACATATATCATCATCCATCATCACTACATATAGCATCATCCATCAGCACTACATATAACACCATCCATCATCACTACATATAACACCACCCATCATCACTACATATAACATCATCCATCATCACTACATATAACACCACCCATCATCATCACATATAACATCATCCATCACATATAACACCATCCATCATCACTACATGTAACACCATCCATCAACGCTACATATAACACCACCCATCATCACTACATATAACAAAATCCATCATTACTACATATAACATCATCCATCATCATTACATATAACACCATCCATCATCATCACTACATATAACACCATCCATCATCACTACAGATCGGTAAAGTAGTTTCCGAGATTCTCGTGCGGACACACATACACACAAACACACAAACAAACATACTTCTTATATATATATATATATATATATATATATATATATATATATATATATATATATATATATATATATATATATATATATATATATATATATGCTGATAACCACAAGGAAAGAAGAAAACACGAAGTTCCCAAGCGCTTTCGTGTAATTCACATCTTCAGGGGTGAGTACAGACTAAAGAGAAGTACAAAACAAGGTGTATATATACAGAGGAGGGTGAGACCAGGTCCACAATGGTCAGGTATTAGGTAATGACCCTACTAATCTTTAAATAGCACGGCAACGGTCGGTAGTCAGGTCAGAGGGTAAGGTGACCCAACCTTCTCACCTGGTTACAAATCTTCTTAATTACAAAATTGTCCAGTTTGTACATGCCATTACTCAAATTCATGTTGAATGCTTCGGTATGTTTAATGAGACTAGATTCTATGATGTTCCTACTATCAATTGAATTACAAGGTAATATTGAGGAGGCATTATCCCAGTCAATGCAATGCTTGTTATCCCTCAAATGAACAAACAGAGCATTGGATTCCTGGCCTGTCCTAACACTATATTTATGTTGTTTAAGTCTAGTTACAAGATCTTTACCTGTCTGGCCTAAGTAAAACATATTACATTCCTTGCAAGGAACTTTATAAATGCAACCAATTGTGTTGTTGGGGGAGTTCTTGATTAACATTTGTTTAACAGTGCATGAGTTTTTAAATGCCACATTGACGTTCCAGGTTTTTAGTTGTAAAGGAATGTGTGAGAAATTTTTGTGAAATGGTAATATTAAGATATTCTTATGGTCATGGGTGGGCTTGGGATCAGTTCTATAAAAAGTTTTCTTAGTAATGTTTAGGCATTTGTCTATGAAAGATCTAGGGTATTTAAGGTTTGAGCCAATATTATAAATATATTTATATTCCTCATCAATGAAGTCCGGACTGCAAATTCTCAAAGCACGTAAAAACATTGTTGAAAATACTGACTGTTTGACTCTATTATGGTGGGCAGAATAATAATGAATGTATGAACACACATTAGTTGGTTTTCTATAAATACTGAACTTAAAAGTGTTACCTATTCTGTGCTATTTAAAGATTAGTAGGGTCATTACCTAATACCTGACCATTGTGGACCTGGTCTCACCCTCCTCTGTATATATACACCTTGTTTTTGTACTCCTCTTTCAGGCAACATATGCAAGCGAACTAAGAGAAAGACTACATCTAGACGAACAAAGGTTTGAGCAAGGAGCAACAGCCGATACACAAGGAACACAAGCGACTGATAGAGATCCCAGACAAATGACTAGAAGTGACAAAGAGAAGATAGAAATAACAAAAGGACAGACTATAAGACAAAGGAGTAGGAGGAGAGAAGATAAGACGGAAACTGATCACAATATACAACCTGAATCTGCTGAAGAAATTGGATTAAAAGTTATCACTACAACAAAACATGGAATCCCAACATCGAGACCAACAGGAGGGATAATAGCAAAAACTGTGAAGGAGGGATATACAAGTGGACATATCAAGAAAAATCCCTAAGTGAAGATTACGTCTGGACACTAATCACTATGGACAAACTAAAGATTACGACCAATGACTTTAAAATAGTAGACCTGTCAGAGTTTAGAAGAGTCAGAAGCGGGAAACAGGACGATAGGTCTCCATTCCAACTGCGACAATCCAAGTATAAGAAATAATGGACAACATACAAACAGTAAGAACTTTAAGAATAATACAACAACGTAAGAAACTGGAAGACTTGAGAGAATTGACCTAAGTAATATATATCAAGAAATTGACCCTGACATTATACTAATAAACAGTCACGGTGAGACAGACAACAACAACATAAAACTCTTTAACTATTATGTAAACCAAAGAAATAAATCGGGCGAGAAAACTGACGGAGTAGCTATAGCGGTTAAAAGAAACTTAAAATTTAAACTAATCGATGACTTCCAGGATGAATTTCTAGCAATAAAAATAAATACAACTCAAGGAGACGTAATTATTGCTACTACTTATCTGCCACCGAGACGACCCTACTTACCTATAGAAGACCTATTAAAATTGGCTAACAACAGTCATCCGATGCACATCTTAGGAGACTTTAACGCCAGACACAGGATTTTCGACAATACAAATAATAACGCCGTGGGAAAAACGCCCTTAATCAATTAATAAATTTAGGGAAAATCAATCATCTGGGTCCTAACTTTCCAACCTGGAGAAATCACAACATACAATCGACACCAGGATGTAATTTTACCAACAACAAAGCCTTTTTTCAATTACTCATAATACAGGGATTCCTTACAGGCAGTGACCATCTGCCAATTATACTAACACTGTCAACAAGCCCCATACAGATACCAATAAAAAAAAGAGACTGAAATGAGTAAAACAGACTGGGACAGCTTCTGAAGACGACTTAAGTAATCACCTACACTCGATTAACCTACAAGGGAAAACAACAGAAGATATAGACTCAGAAATGGACAGACTGCACTCAGCAATAAAAACATCTATAACCAAACACACTCCTACTTCACACTTTAGAACATTACCCAACAACAAACTACCAGAAGAAGTTAAATTAATCCAGACCTATTACAATGAAATAAACAGGTATATGGAAAGACACGGCAGTAACAGATGGCTATATACGACACAGATAACACTACAGATAAAATTAAGAGACGCATGTAAGGAAGCAAACAATAATAAATGGAATGATATTATAATGGCGGCTGACATGACTAAAGACACAAAAACATTTTGGACTTCCATAAACAAGATGATGGGGCACAACAAGCAAAAAACACCATACATTAAAGACCAAAATGGAACAAAATTGCACGAGGAAAATGAACAAGAGTCAGCATTCAAAAGGAATGGGTAAAAGTTTTAAAATATCAGATGAGGAAAAAGAAGATTTTGATAGGAAATACGAAGAAAGGATAGAAGAAGAAATAAAGACAAATACATAGAATCACCCCAAGGCAATATATAGACTATAACTTATTACCTAATAATCAAATAATAACCATGGGAGAAATGATGCACCGTCTGAGGAAATTTAAGGAAAAAGCCCCTGGGCTCACAGGTATTACACGAAATATGATCATGAATCTACCTGAAAACATTTTTAAATACACTATTAAACATTTATAACGCATGCTTAATAACTGGTTACTTTCCAGACAAACTAAAATATGCTAAAATGATATTTATTCCCAAGGAGGGTAAGGACAATAAGGAAATATTAAACTACAGGCCAATATCTTTATTAGAAATTACCGGGAAACTATTGGAAAAAATATTAAATTCAAGACTTATAGCCTTTTTAACACAACATGGGAAAACTAACAATAGACAACATGGATTTATGCCCAATAGAAATACCCTAACTGCAATAGCTACAATAACGGAAATAATTGCAATAGAAAAAAGTAAGGGTAACCAGATCAATATAATTTTAAGGGATGTTTCTAAGGCTTTTGATAAAGTTTGGCATTTAGGCTTGAAATATAAAATATTAAAACTGGGACTTAACGAATACTTGCTAAGAATATTGTGTAACTATTTAGATGATAGGAGAGCACAAATTCAAATTGGAAACTTTTTGGGAACTATGTTTAATCTTGAGAGTGGAGTACCTCAAGGAGGATGCCTTTCTCCAACACCATATACAATTCATACTTCAGACACACCTCAACCTACCCCCTTTAGCGAATATGTAATGTTTGCTGATGATATTACTCAAATAGTATCATACCCAGGAAAATCAACTCAATTTATGGCACTCTACACGGTAAGAGCGATAAAAAACATAAATGATTTTGAGAAAAAATGGAAAATCAGGACAAATAAGAACAAATTCAAGATAATACCAATAGCCAAGATTAAAACAAGTCCAGTAATAGTCGACCAGGAACTATACCCATACGACACTGAAGGCAGGATGCTTGGATTAAAACTAACAAAAAGAGGATATATAACATACTTAAAAGATAAAGAACGACAGGCATGAATAAGATTATCAAAAATAAAACGCTTTAAGAACCTTAGCATTAATAACAAAAGAAACATTTATATTGCCCTTGTCAAATCAATTATGGACTACCCACCCATCCCATTGAACACCCTTAGTAAATCGTGCTTTAAAAGGTTACAAACAGTACAAAATATAGCCCTCAGATTTATATATAATATAAAATATACAGACCACATCAATAATGAACAGCTACACAAGAGAGCAAACCTCTTAGCAATCAATGTAAATATACACAACAAAGCTGTAAATATTTGGAAAAAAGTGACTGAACTTAACACAGAAACATATCAAAACTGGATAAATAATATAGACAACGAAGAATTCCAAGAACACATTTGGTTTAAATCAGCCAGGAAGAAAGTAATTGAACCATCTCCTGCCCCAATATACATATAAAACATTAATAGAGAGAATAAAAGATGAGAGTGACCTACCAGCTCCACAAGAACCTGGCAGGCCTCTCCATACAGTGTACCTTTAGACTAACATAACTAATATTTAACATTTAACATTGAACATTTAACATTGAACTAACATCTAGCAAAAAAAAAAAAAAAGGGTCAGACTACCCCAGCTACACAAGGACTCCAAGTGGGCTCACTAACTCAAAAAAAAAAAAAAAAAAAAATAAATAAATAAAAATAATAATAATAATAATAATAATGTGATTACCCTCCCAGCTACATTAGCCAGGAAGAAGTAATTGAACCACCTCCTGCCCCAATATACACATTCACACATAAAACATTAATAGAGGAATAAAGATGAGAGTGACCTACCAGCTCCACTAAGAACCTGGCAGGCCTCTCCATACAGTGTACCTTTAGACTAACACAACTAACACTTAACTAACACCTCAAAAAAAAAAATAAATAAATAAAAAAAAAATGTGACTACCCTCCCAGTTACACAAGGACCTGGGCGGGCTCACTAACTCCAACAATAACAAAAATAATAATAATAGGCGGCATTATATAAATAAACAAATATTAATACAAAGGTCTGACGACCCAAGGGAGCACAACAAAGACAAAACACCAATAAGAAAGATGAAGCGATCTGGTTGAGCCCAGATTCTTTCTACTCCTACTGTATTTCAGTTTCACCACTTCTCCTTCAACTCCTAATAATCTTCTTTCACCTCTTAACTAAAGACTTCGTATCGTATCGTATCCTCTTTAGTCTGTACTCACCCCTGAAGATGTGAATTACACGAAAGCGCTTGGGAACTTCGTGTTTTCTTCTTTCCTTGTGATTATCAGGATATACCTAGATCACGCGCACCTACAGTGATTTACTTGCATATATATATATATATATATATATGTATATGTATATATACTTCTGTATACTTTTAATACTTTTTAATAACTAATATTTTTTCTCTTCTTTTTCATAACTCATTAAAAATATTTTTGCATTACTCTGTGAGTGGGCAACGTAGTGAATTTTTATACAGTGAGTGAAGTTATTAATAATCCAAAATTTGGGGGTATCAAACCGGAAATTAGTGACTCAGACTCTGACTGCCAGTCATCTAATAATGCATAGGAACTACTGTAGTGGCAACTGATAGTGAGGAAGAATTACCACAAATTAGCCAAGTAGACTTAACCCCAACTGACTCTTTAGCTAGCTGTGAAAATTTCTTAGATTCTCAGGCTAAGGATTTACACAGTAGACAATTAAGGTCGGGTAACATTTACCCATTACCTTCACCTGTTAATAACGCTAGTGCTTTAACTAACACAACAAAAATGGCATTAGGTGGTTCTACTAACCCACCGAATTCATCGGTCTGTCAAACTTTAAAGTTACTTCCAAATAACATTGAGGTACTAGAGTTAACTGCACAGGATCCAGGTTATACTAGTTTAGCATTTTTACGTAAATGCGAAGATGTAATGGAAAATAACGATGTCACTAATGACGTAGATAAAATTTCATACGTGCGAAGCCTTATCAAAACCGATAGTCGGGCAGCTAGAGGTATCTGTGCTTCAGCCATTGACGAAGAAACGGATGATTATTTATCAAACGTTTAGGAAGCAATTAATTTCCTTTTTGGGTCGGGCTCCAAAGGCGGTCCACTTACTTGGATTTTTAAGATGGCAGAGCGGACACTTTTCTAGCACATGAAGCACAAGACGCCCAGATTTGTGCGGGACTCTTTAAGATAGACCTCAAATCCTACATGGATTCCTAAGATTGGTTCGACAACTTGTTTAAATTAAGTTTCTGCAGGATTATTGAATTCCTTCAGTTTATCTTATCATCAAATGAACACTTACGCACAATAGCCCAAAATAAAGAGTTTAAAAAAGGGTATAAACTTGTAGAATACGTAGAAGAAAGTGCGGAACCCAAGGAAAATATTCCTAGGGCTCTGTCAGTGGCACCAATCACCAGCTTCAAGGAACAACCACAGTCTGTCACGGGAACCAAACCAAAAAAGATCCCTTTTTGCAAAATCTGCAAACGTAAGGGACATGCAACAGAAAAAAGCTGGTTTGCAGGACAAGCAGATAACTACCCAGCCAGCTAAACCAGAAACTCCAAAGTGACATAACACAGGAAATAAAATGTCTCCAAACACTAAAGGCAGTCCGAATAAATGGTGTATAGTACATCAGTCTCCATACCACAACACAGAAGATTGCAGAATATACAGCCTATAAGGCAAGAAATTGAAAATCGACGAGAGACAAGTACGCAGCCTTCGGGGAAGAGGAGCGCGTCCAACAACACGATCTAGGATAGCGTCAACGGTTCATGAAAACAACGCTTCCATCACCAGCTCGTTAATCGCCGATTAGAACAAAGTGGAAGTGATGACTGTACCAGGAGGATTTGGTAACAATCAGTTATCCCTAGATATAGAAGAGAGGGCCTGTGCCAACGCTATCTTACTAAAGTCGTTCAACGAGGTCCAGAAGTTATATCCTCCTAATAAATGGCCAATAAGACCGACAGACATTCCTCTGTCATATGTTTCAGGAATCCAATTAGACATAGCGGGGGTAATAACACTACCAATCCGTTTTTATAGGTCCAGTAAAACGTTTCTGGCGGATTTCAACATAGTGAAGGCATTTTCTTTGCCAGCGGACGGGTTACTTACTCTGACCACTGTAAGGCAGAACAACATTCACGTTCAACCACGATATCAAACAATCACGCATAATTGTAAAACATATCACGCAATGCAAACTTCACATCCACTGCTTACTTCAGGTGTTCGTGTAATAACTGCCTCGACAGGCGCAGGGGAGTCTTTGGCATAGCAGCAATTAGTTATGGAGTCACTCTCTGAAACTCCAACTAGTAGCTCAAAGGACATTTCTGATGAAAGCGGCCAGAACTGGACTCTAACGTTTCCTCTGTTAACTGGTGTACAACTGTTACATAACCCGGAACTAACTAAAGTCACAGTACGTTTGCCAAATGTGAGTGAAAGAACAGATGTTGTGTGTCTGAGTAAAAGTTCACGAGTGAAAGGTTTGTCACTTAAGTCTACCTTAAGCTACTCTGTTGGAATGGGTAGTCTCACAGATATCCTCGTTCTCAAAAGAACTGGGGGACCCATAACCTTAAGAAAGGGATGTTTTTTTTTCATAATTTCCTTGTTTATGACAAAGCGGTTGTCGAAGAGCCATTAGAATTACCAATAAGTAGTATAACCCAGGGGGAATCGAACGAAAAATCACATATTGTAGATAAAGTAGCGTTAATAGCCCCACGCGTGAAAGTAGGCGCTCATCCTCAAGGCAAAAATGATCTCTTAGAGTTACAAGCAGAGTTCAAGGAAATCCTAGCATAACCTGGAGAACCCCTAGGTATAAAAAAGTTGACAAATCATCATATTCCACTCAAATCGGAAACTAACCCAATCTACATCCCAGCATATAGGCTACCCCACAGTAAAAGGGCGTTAGTCCAGCAGATAGTATAAAACAGGATAGTACCGTTCTTTCATTGAAGTTTTTGCCAAGTTGGTATCACCACTCACTGGGGCCAACTGGACTTCATGTACTGTACAATAACACCATGTCGCGGTTTTGTCCGAAGATTAAATATAACTCGTGAAACATTATGAGAACCCCTTCCAGAAGGCAGAGCGCACCAGAAGTTAAGCCCTTCGACATATGTTTTCACCTAGTGTTAAAAAGTTGCTATAGTGGGCTAGTGGCACACACGAATCCAAGCAAGGTAACACTCTATGCCAGCTAGCATGGTCGCTAGAGGCAGGCCACACATGTCACCACAACACTGCAGCAGCTCCCCCACTATATTTATAAAAAGCTAAAGGAATGAACACGTCCTTAGTTTCGTAATAACTAAACTACTTGTAACATCAGTTAAGTATGCTGCTTTTTTGTTAAACACAATATATATATATATATATATATATATATATATATATATATATATATATATATATATATATATATATATATATATATATATATATATATATATATATATATATATAAAATATTCAGAAATTTCAGTGTAATTTCAAACGCCAAGCCATTGGCGATAATGAGTTCAAGGTCATCTGAGGGAAGACAGCGCTCCCGCTCGTAGCGAGAGGTTGTGGAACTAGGCCTATACGATATTAAATGTAATTTACTGAATTAATATGGAGGCAAATTATGAAATTTAATATCCCAGTCTGAAAATGTTGCATACGTCCTAATTAAGCTGTTAATCGTCTGGTAAATAAGTCACTCCTGAAAAGGGTGAACCAGTGAGCAAGCGTGGCTGGGGAGTTGTGAGGGAGGTCACGCCAGAGGACCATCTCTGTTCTGTACCCAGGAGAGACGGACCACGTGAACTGGTGCCTTCGTTATTTAACATCAGTACTAACAAGTAAGTTTTATTCAATCTCAGACAAAGCTAGATAGGGCGGTAGGAACAAACGGTGATGTGAGACAATAGCTAACAGCTCGGTTTTTCAGGGTTCTGTAGACCCCACGCGGTATGATAACGTCCACTGGCTGTATGAGACGAGTGGTGAAACGAGCTGTATGACCGTCCACTGACTTGGGTTTGAGCCACCTGTTGAGTATGGTGAGAGTTATAGTAAACCTAGCAGTCTGGGTGCCCCACTAACGACGTGACGATCGTTTGGGGTCATCAGCTCTCCTCTACCTCGGCTCACAATACCACATATCTTCAAGCAGCTTAGTGAAAACCTTTTGCTAACGGGGAGCTAAGGCTTCTCTCAACTGTACAAGGTCTCATTGGCTCACTCCCTTCCGTTTCATGGATGTACTGGGGGTAAAGTGAAGCCAGCTGAGTGATACAGGGTCACACACAGGGACCAAGAGTCCAGTGGAACTTAGAGGTACATTTCCAAGGTTGAGAAAGGCTGGCTTGGGCCTTAAAGTACGGGTGCCTGTTGGTTGTGCCTTAAAAAACTATGGAGTACAGGTGGAATCTATGTGTCAGGTTAGGAAGCATGAGTTTACAGGTATTGGTGGACTCAGTAACTTCTTAATCTAGTGATAATATTTTTTCAGTTACTGATATTGTCTTGCTGTGTGTAATTAATATTTCTTAAATAATTGTGATAGTATTGTTTTTAATGTTTGTGTCACTAATTGAAACCAGAGAATGAGGGAACTGTTTTTCAGGTGAGTTTTCTCCCTTATGTTGTAAGTGACACTGCGAGTTAGTTCCTTTAATGCATTTAATATTTCTTTATAATTTCAATCTCAGGTATAACCTTTGTTCGACAGAGTAGTGTTTAAGTTAGGTTAGGAGGTGTGTATCTGTTGGGGTAATATAATTTTCTTGAGTGCCCTGAAGGCCTATTCAGGGTGGAATTAGTAAGTTCTTATTTTTTTATACTATTTTCTCAGTGTTTGATATAATTTTGTTGAGTGCCCTTAAGACCTATTCATTGTAGAGTAATTAATATCTTATTTTTTTAATACCATTTTCTCGGTGATTGATACTATTTTGTTGAAAACCCTTAAGGCCTGCATCTGTTGGTGTAACATAATTCTATTGAGTGCCCTTTAGGCCTCTTCATGGTGGAATTAATAATTTCTAATTTTTTTAATACCATTTCCTCAGTGATGGATATTATTTTGTTGAAAGCCCTTAAGGCCTGTTTCATGTGCGCAAGCAAGATTTCTTAATACTTTGAATTTATTGTTGTCTAATGAGGCATTGTCTGAGTTTCTAATAATTTTATTATCATGTATAACTTTTATTCCCCAGAGTAGTGTTTTAAGTTCAGGTTAAGAGGTGTGCATATGTTGGTGTACCATTATTTGATTGTGTCTGTAGTGTTGGAGGGAATATAAGTGTCTAAATTTTACAGTGTGTCTCATTCATCCTAGTCACAGACGCTATCCTTCCGCGGGTCACGGGCAATTCATTTTGTTAGTAAATTTAAGTGTTCTTGTGCTGGTGCGGGATTTTTCTCAAAGGGGCACTTCCACTGCAATTTCCATTGAAGAATTAATAAACCCCAAGTCAAGTGAGAAATTAAGTTCCATCAATTTCCGACCGGTTACATACATACATATATATATATATATATATATATATATATATATATATATATATATATATATATATATATATATATATATATATATATATATATATATATATATATATATATATATATATATATATATATATATATATATATATATATATATATATATATATATATATATATATATTTAATCGTACTCAGAGTGGACGAGTTTCAGCGGCGAGGCAGGTCTCGGCTAAGTGACGGTGCCTTACTTGCCGGCCTCTCACAACAGCTCGTGTAAAATGAATCTTTAGTTTCGAAACATGCGAGTTTCGAACTCAAGCAAGATGTAAATAAGACAGGGTAATTCATTAGCATAGCCCCTAAACAGGCTGATAAACACATATCAGCTCATGGTGTTTGGTTGGATCGGGTCCTGGTGGGTGTGCAGGGTTGAGGCTGGTTATGGTGGTGGTTGAGGGTTAGGTTGTGTCATGTTCCTGGGTGTGATGTAGGGTTGCGATTGGTCTTGGTGGAGGTGGTGTAGGGTTGGGGCGGGTCCTGCTGGTAGTGTAGGTTTGGGCCTGGTACTAGTTGGGGTAGCGGTGGTGTAGGGTTCGACGGGTCATGGTAGTGGTGGAGGGTTCGGCTGGGTCTTGGTGGTGGTGTAAGGTAGGGTCTGGTCCTGGTGTTGATTTTGGGTTGGGAGTGGGCAAGGGGACGGTGTAAGGTTGGGCCAAGTACTGGTTGGGGTGGTGGTGGTTTAGGGTTGTGTAATGATTGATTGTCAGACCAAAGCTTACAGCCCAGAATTATGTCACATATAACAGCAAGGACACTACAGACCTCGTGATACCACCACATTCCGGGTCGACACACCTCAGGTCGACCCTAGGGACTTGACCTCGCCCGCTAATGACGTGAGTTAGCCGGGTGACCTACAGCCTCACCTAACCAAGACACCTGGGCAGGACCACACCTGCACACAGCTATCCAGATCAAACCAGTTTAGTGATAATTGGTTAGAGGTCAGAAGCCGGCTGGGCCGACCCCATATAAAGGCCCTACAGTCCCGTCCACGGGCATTATCATTCTGGTCATACTGATTATCATTCTGATTCTGGTTGCCATTCGAACATTCGAACATTACTCTGGAGATTCTCAGAGTCACGCTTGTCCTCTCCCCAGGTCGGGAGGGGGACTTCCCGACCAGACCCCAGCTAAGCAGAAGCCTCCCATAGGAGGCAGCCCAGCCAAGCATCCACTGGGCCTACGTCAGGGTACACGTGAGTCTTGTCAGAATAATTCCTAGGGTGAGTTACCTACTGTGGGAAGTGTATTCATTCAGGTGTGTCCGAGAGTCAGTGTCGAGTAACGTAAAACATAATGTGTTAGTACCCCGATATAATAGTGATATTAATGTGTCCATGTCATTGAGTGAATTAATAAATAGTTGTATCGAAGAGGTGTTTAACAAGTTGTCCCTTTAAGAAGTAATATATGTGTATTGACATACGAGATAAGATAAGCGTATTGACGCTGAGTAAATAACATCCCGGTCACGCTACCAAGTTTCCTATCTTTACATTCCTACTCTCTATTCTTACTTATATATGCAATCTCCTCTCATTGTGTTCTGTCCCATTATAGTTGTGTCGAGTCCTGGTTGTGGTGTAGGGTTGCAGATGGCCCTTGGTCTGATAGTGCAGGGTTCGGGCGGGTCCTGGTGGTGTTATGGGGTTGAGGCGAGACCTGGTCGTGGTTTATGGTTGGGTTGGGTTCTGGTAAAGGTGGTGGTGGTAGTGGTGATGTAGGGTTGGGGCAGACCCTGGTTGTGGTGTAGGGTTGGGGTGGGTTCTGGTAGGGGTGGTGTAGGGTTGGAGTGGTTTCTCGTGGTGGTGTAGGGTTGGGGTGGACTCTGGTAGGGGTGGTGGTGGTGGTGGTGGTGGTGCTGGTGTAAGATTGGGGCAAGTCCTGGTGGTAGTGGTGTAGGGTTGGGGCGTGTCCTGGTGGTGTTGTAGGGATGGGCCTGGCATGGTTGGCTGTGGTGGAGGTGTAGGGTTGGGCGGGTCCTGGTGGTGGTGTAGGTTTTGCCTCGCTCCGGGTGGTGGTTTGGGGTTGGGGCGGGTCCTGGTGGTGGTGTAGTGCTGGGGCGAGTCCTAGTAGTGGTGTAGTGTTGGGGCGGGTCCTGTTGGTGGTTCGGGGTTAGGGTGGGTACTGGTACTGGAAGCTGAGGGTTGGGTGGTTTCTGGTAATGGTTTAGGGTTAGTGCGGGTTTCAGTGGTGGTAGGGGTGTAGGGTTGGGGTGGGTCATGGTAGTGGTGGGGGTGATTGAGTGGTACTCGTTGTTATGTAGACGAGAGCCGGAGTGACAGAGAGGCTGGGGACAATCCTGCTCTTTGAAGCTATTGATGATGATGATATAGCGGTGGCCTCTTCAGGGCCTGTGTGACCAAGTTTCTGGCTCTGTGGCCTCTCGCCCACTCCCACTAAAGAGTTCCAAACTGAAATTGTCATTAATTCAAGTGTTTGAACTTTTTTGTGCGTTCAATATACACAGTATATAAAGTACTCGAGATGTTCTGATAGATATTACGACGGAAAGACATAGAAGCATTATAGAAGGAAATCCAAATATCCCAAACGACAGGAAAATACAGAATTTGGGAGACATGACTGGGCACGTAGGTATTGAAAAAACATATCCCAGCTTTCACTCGCCTTAATGTTTGCATGGAACATGAGCCCTTGTATGCAAAACTCCATGCCTTTGGTTGAGGGGAAGTATGACAGGCGCGGGGGTACGGTTAAGACGGGAGAGAACCAGCCCAGATGATAAGTGGGAATAAGGAAAGGGGAGGAAGGGAAGGAGAAGAAGGAAAGGGGAAGGAAGGAGAGGGGAGGAAGAAAAGTGAATGAAATTGGGTCCCACTGAGGATGATGAAAGAAAAGTGGAGAAGAAGGGAAGGGAGAGGGGGGAAGAGAAGGGAAGGGTAAGGAAGGTAGAGAAAGGGGAAGCGTGGGAAAGAAAGGGAAGGGAAAAGATTAAAGCAAAAGGAAACACATCCAGGATTCTCTAACAGGACCCGCTGGGGAAGTAAGAAAAAGGGAGGAAAGGAAGGAGGAGGGTGAAAGAAAGAAAAGAGTAGAAACGTGGTTTTTCAGCCTCAACTTTCAGATTGAGCTCCGGGAAATTCTATTCACATATTTCATTCAGTAACTTCGAACAACACGATAACCACGCCCTTATCTGCCACCATAACAAGGGGTTCTCTTTTTCTTTTTTACTGTGATTGTTTTGAAATGACAGGAATATAGGATATGTTGTTCCACTAATGGTAGAAGGGAGAGAAGCGTAGGGGGGAGGAGGGGGGGTAAGAGAGAGAAAGGGAGGCAAGGAAATAGATATGTAGGAAAGGAGAGACGAAAGGAGGGATGTAAGCAAAGAGGTAGAGTGGTAGAGAGGCAGGGAGAGAGGAAAGAAAGGAGTGACGGAAGCACGGAGGGTGGGAAGGAGGGAGGGTAGGAGAGTTTCTTACATGTAACACGTGACCATTTCCCATCCAAGATCCCACCTCATTTCACCCTTGTCACCCCTACCCAGCGTAGCTATAGTAGCGTCGGGTAGCAGTAGTAGTAAAATATTTGTAGAACTGTAGCAGAAGTAGTAGTACAGGTAGTAGCAATAAGAATAGTAGTAATAGGAGTTACTGTTGTAGTATTAGTCACATGTGGTAGAACAAACACAAGCTGTAGTAGTAAAAACGGCAGTAGTAGCAGTAGTAGCAGTAGCCAAAATGACATGTTGCAGCAACTATTGCTGCAGGTTCCAGAAAATTTGACAAAAAAAGCAGCTATAGCGCAGGAGGTGGGCGCCTTGAACTGGTTAACTACGTTACCGATAAGGGCAAATGGTTTCAGCCTTAACAAACAAGAATTTACAGATGCCATTGCTCTAAGGTACGGTTGGCCAGTAGATGGTTTGCCCTCCCAATGCATGTGTGGCTCTTCCTATGATGGCGATCACGCCATGGTCTGCAAGAAGGGGGGCTTCATATGCATGAGGCATGACGAGGTAAGGGATCTCACAGCAAATATGTTGAAGGAAATCTGCCGGGACGTCATGGTAGAACCGACCCTCCTTCCATTGGATGGCGAGATCTTCCAACACAGGACTTCAAACACATCTAACGAAGCCCGTGTGGACGTCAGTGCTCGAGGATTCTGGACGCGGGGACAGCGAGCTTTCTTCGACATCAGGATTTTTGATCCCATGGCCGCTTGTCACCATAACCTAGCTCTCGATGCTGCACATAGGAGGAACGAGAACGACAAGAGAAGGGCATATGGGGAGAGAATTCAAAACGTTGATCAAGGCAGCTTCACTCCTCTAGTGTTCACAACCTCTGGTGGGATGGGCCGAAGTGCAAGATGTTTCTACGCCAGACTCGCGGAGTTGATCTCCGAACAGAAGCAGCAGCCCAGAAGTTATGTTACAGCCTGGATGAGATGTCGACTGTCCTTCTCTCTCCTTCGGTCGGCTTTGCTCTGCCTCAGGGGAACGAGAGCTTCTGCCCCTACTCCGACAACTGCTGCAGATATTGACTATGAGGCTACAGTCACTGAATGCCGCATAGATCTGCAGCTTAACTAATTTAACACAGATAGGATAGCTTCTTATGTATTAGGATATTTAATATTAAGGTAAATAAATGGTGGCGAAGGTGTGGCTATTGGGGGAGGCTGGAGGCCATTAGAAAAAAAAAGTAGTACCAGTAGTAGTAGTCCAGATGTAGTAGTAGTAGTTGCAGCCCAGAAGTTTCGTTACAGCCTGGAGGAGATGTCGACTGTCTTTCTCTCTCCTTCGGTCGGCTTTGCTCTGCCTCAGGGGAACGAGAGCTTCTGCCCCAATTCCGACAACTGCTGCAGATATCGACTATGAGGCTACTGTCACTGAATGCCGCATAGATCTGTGGCTCAACTAATTTAACACAAATAGGATAGCTACATATGTATTAGGATATTTAATATTAAGGTAATTAAATGGTGGCGAAGGTGTGGCTATTGGGGGAGGCTGGAGGCCACGTTTTAAAAAAAAATAAAAATAAAAGTACCAGTAGTAGTAGTAGTAGTAGTAGGTCCTTCAGGTCTGAATGCAGACGGTTGGAGATTCATCCTCAGCATTTACAAGTTTGGTGCCACAGCAAGTGATTTCTGCAACGCCACCGCCGCCCTTGCAAGAAAGCTAGCAACCTCTTGCTACCACCACCTCCATGCTCTGATGGCCTGCCGCCTCATTCCCCTGGATAAAAATCCAGGATGTAGGCCTATAGGAGTAGGGGAAGTGCTGAGACGGATCATTGGAAAATGCATAATGGAGGTGGTAAATGATGATGTCAGGGCAGCTGCAGGGAACCTGCAAGTATGTGCTGGCCACCAAGGTGGAGGTGAACCTGCCATTCACGCCATGAGAAAGATATTTGAGCAGCTTGATTGTGAGGAAGTACTCCTGTTTGACACTTCCAAAACATTGAACATAATCAACCGCAAGGCTACACTACACAACATCAAGATCAAGTGTCCAAGCATTGCAATGAATGTTGGAAACATCTTTAGGAACTCATCAGACCTCTATATAACAAGCTTCAAGGCCCTAAGAGGAGATACCACCATACAGTTAACAGAGGGAACAATGCAGGGGGACCCTGGCGCCATGGCAATGTATGCACTAGGCCTATCCGTGCTCGAACATACAATAAAATATGAAACAACTGAGGTCAAGCAAGTGGCTTACACTGAGAACCTAACAGGAGCAGGAAAAGTGGAGGACATCAAAAAATGGTGGGATCTGGTAACATCACTAGGTCCACAAATAGGGTACCACCCAAATGCCAGCAAGTCCTTCATTATTGTGAAGCCAGAACACTATGAATGGGCAATGGAGGTGTTCGGCAGAAGTGAGGTAAAATAGCAAAGAACGGTCAAATACAGCTAGGTACAGTAAGTGGCACAAAGGTTAATGAGTGGGTGAAGGAAATCCAAGCTCTGTCTGATATAGCTAAAACAGACCCACATGCAGCTTTTGCGACATTCACTTCTGGTGTCAAGCATTGCTGGAATTACCTGATGCGCACTATCCCTGATATCGGACCCCTCCTCCACCCTCTGTAAGAAGCCATCAAGGTCGCTTTTCTCCCAACACTTGTGAAAAACCTTTATTTAACCCCAGCAGAAAGGTCACTCAAGGCACTACCACTGAGACTAGGAGGAAAGAGATTGGCTAATCCATAGGAGCTTGCTGCCACAGAACATGAAGTTCATGGCATCCCTCACTGAGCATATAATAGGTTAGAATGCAGCAAGTCTGGTGGATACCAACGAATTAAACAAGATTCGACGGTCCATTACGACAGAACTGCAGCACACCCAAAGTGATAAACTGCAACAACTGTTGCAGCAATTGCCAGAAAACTTGAGCAAAAAGTAACTAAAACGCAGGAGGTGGGCGCCTCAAACTGCCAAACAACGTTACCGATAAGGGCAAAAGGCTTCATCTTTAATAAACAAGAATTCACAGATGCCATTGCTCTAAGGTACAGTACGGTAGGCCAGCAGAAGGTTTGCCCTCCCAATGAGTGTGTGGCTTATCCTACGACATCGACCACGCCATGGTGTGTAAGATAGAGGGCTTCGTATGCATGAGGCATGACGAAGTAAGGGACCTCACAGCAAAAATACTGAAGGAAAACTGCCACGACGTCATGGTGGAACCGCCCCTCCTTCCATTGGACGGTGAGAACCTCCGTCACAGGACTTCAAACACATCCAACAAAGGATTCTGGACGCGGGGACAGCGAACCTTCTTTGACAAGGATGTTTGATCCCGTGGCCGCATGTCACCATAACCTAGCTCTCGAAGCTGCACACAGGAGGAACGAGAATGACTAGATCAGGACATATGGGAAGAGAATTATGAATGTTGATTAGGGCAATTTCACTCCTCTGGTGTTCACAACCTCTGGTGGAATGGGACCCAGTGCGAGATGTTTCTATGCCAGACCCGTGGAGGTGTTATCTGAACGGAAGCAGCACAGAATTTACGTCACAGCTTGGTTGAGATGTCGACTGTCCTTCTCTCTGCTTAGGTCTGCATTGCTCTGCCTCAGGTGAACGAGATCTTCGGCCCCAAAGCCGACAACAGGCTCATATATTAACTATGAGACAACAGTCACTGAATGCCGCATAGATCTGTGGCTCAACTAACTCAACACAGCTAGGGTAGCTACTTTTGTGTTAAGTTATTTAATTTTAAGGTATTAAAATGGCGGCGAAGATGTGGCTATTGGGGGAGGCTGGAGGCCATAAAAATAGTTGTAGTAGTAGTAGTTATAGCAGCAAAAATTAACAGGATCAGTAGCTGCAATAGTTGTAGTAATTGTGGTAGTAGTCTCTCGAAGCTGCACACAAAGGGAACAAGAATGGCAAGAACAGGGTGTAGCGCAGAGAATCCAGAATGTGAACAAGACAGCTTAACTCCTCTGGTGTTTAGAACACCGGGCGGGATGGGACCTAGTGCAAGGTACTTGCCAGACTGGCTGAGGTGTTATCAGCAATCCAGAAGGTACATTGTGGCCTGTTTGAGGTGTCACCTATTCTTCTCTCTACTCAGATCTACTCTGCTATGCCTCAGGTAAACAAGATCTTCGATCCATAAACCAACAACAGTCACAGACATAGACTATGATTAAAACAGATGATGAATGTCATATAGCTCTCTGGTTTAAATAACTCAGCTAGGGTAGATACTTTTGTATTAAAATAGGTTAGGTAATATAATTTGCTGAGAAGGTATAGCTGTGAGGAAAGGTTAGGGGCCATATCTTCCATGACAAAACAGTAGTAATACTAGTAGAAGGAGTGGCAGACGGAGTCAGGGAGAGGGAGGGATGAAACAGCAGGAACGTGTCCTCAATTCAGGAGGTTTCACCCATTCAGGGGATCATGAGGCACCTGGGTCGTCCCTCTAGACTTTCACTCTCCAATAATGTTCAGTGTGAGGAGAAGGTGGTTGTAGAGTTGGTGGTAGAAGTGGTGGTAGTGAAGGGGTAGAGGTGGTGGTGGTGGTATTAAATAATTGATATCTAAACAGTTTACTTAGCTAGAAAATACAGATACAGATTGGATAATATTAACAATATTGACAAGGCTGAGTCAATTAAAAACCTTGGCTCTCTTAGTAGTGGTAGTGGTGAAGTGGTGATTGTAGGTAATGTATCTATGCTACTGTGCCGAGTAGCAACCTTGTAAATAAGCTACTGTGCCGAGTAGCATTTATATTGTAATTACGTGGCAACACTGCACGTGTTATGTGGCAACATTGCCCCGAGGCTGCCATATGGCAAGGCAGTCTCAGTCTGACTCCGTGCCTTGTGCATGGCACACGCTAGTCACCACTTGTATTTCTCCTATCCGTTAATGTATGGACTTCAGTGTTACCAGGTGATTCCCTACCCATCACTGCCTTCTTCAGGGAACACTTGGAACCTTCAGTGATAGTGGTGGTGGTTGTGGTAGTTGTGGTGGTAGTGGTGGTGGTAGTGGTTGGTAGGGGTAGGGGGGTTGCTGGTAGTGGTGGTAGGGTTAGTGGTGTAACAATGTCATGAGTGTTTCCCGCCAAGTGTGAGCCAATCACTCTGGCCTGTGAGTGTGGCATCAAGGGCCTAACTGCTGATTAGCTGGAGGTTGACTTCATGCCCCAGCGATGCAGACACTTGAGTTTCAAACACGTCTGGCTAGAGATAATGAAGGGTAGACGTCCGTATTGTCGGTTCCTCCCAACATGGCAGGATATATCTCCAGTGAGTACACTTAAGGTTTTATCCATTTCACAAAATGTATTGTGATTCATGTGACCCCTGTTTAACTAGCTAAGAAGATAGGTTTATTTTTTTGAAAGTGTAACTGTTCATTTTGAGTAACGTCGTTAATAAACGAAGAACCATTATGAAGTGCTATAGATTCCCTCCCTTTGGTGTTGAGTAAAACATTGCCATACATGTCTTTGGTGTTATGCAGTGATACATTGAGTCCTTAGAAATAACATAACAACTTTCATAGTTCCCTCTGTCGAAGTTGTTGAATATTAGTCCTATTTCCCAGTAATCAGCCTTCTCCCTAGTCTCCCCTCATATCAAATTACCGTCTGGTGTGAGGCCCTACTGTAGGCTAACAACAAACCCTCAGCCTCACCTCACTCCACATTCCTTAAGCCTCTCTACCCCTAACCTCCACCATCTCACAAGTATACAATACAAAGATGACAGGCAGAGTAACGAACAAAGAAGGAAGAATAGAGAGTAAAGAAAGAGTAAAAGTAAGTAAAAGTAAAGAAATAAGAAATAAGAAAAAAGTAAATACAAACCTTTATTAGTGGTAGTGGTGGTAGAGGTAATGGTAGTGGTGATAGTTGTTGTGTTAGTAGTGTTAGTGGTTGCCGTGGTGATAATATTCTTAGTGGTGGTGGTGGTGGTGGTAGTGGTGGTGGCTGATTACACTCAGGACCGCTTCCTCGCCCTTTTAGCTCTTCAAATACTGGCAATAATACCACATCTATTTTGTCAGAGGACACACACAAAGACTAAGCACAAAGAAAATGTGGCAGCAATGAAGAGAAGATTGGCAATGTGGCAGACTGGGGCCCTTGATGATCTCCTATGTGAAGCAAAAACACTGCAGGAGAGACTAAAAATTACGGGTGACGGAAAGCAAAACACTGATGACGTGGCAAGAAAATTTGGAAACGAAATGCCTGTGGGAAAAGTGTCTCTGGCGGTAAGATCTCTCACAGAGGAATCCTCCGGTGGGGTGATGCCAATAAACAGAGAGACATTAAAACTACTGAAAGAGAAACATCCCCCTGCAAGCGACGAAGAAGGCATCAGGTTCGAGGGTGTCTACATCCCACCAAACGCTGTCCTGTTCGAGAAAATAACAGGAGAGGTGGTGTGGAAAAAGGCACTGAAGACTCGAGGAGGAGCCGGCCCTTCAGGTCTGGATGCAAACGGTTGGAGAGTCATCCTCAGCACAAACAAGTTTGGCCCTGTAGCAAGAGATCTCTGCACTGCCATTGCCGCCCTTGCAAGAAAGCTTGCATCCTCTGTCTGCCATCACCTCCAGGCCCTGACGGCCTGCCGCCTTATTCCTCTGGAAAAGAAACCAGGATGTAGGCCTATAGGGGTGGGGGAAGTGCTGAGGCGGATCATCGAAAATGCATAATGGAGGTGGTAAAGGATAATGTCAGGGCAGCAGCAGGGAACCTACAAGTGTGTGCTGGCCACCAGGTTGGCGGGGAGGCCGCCATTCACGCCATGAGATTGATATTTGAGCAGCGTGATTGTGAGGCCGTTCTCCTGGTGGATGCTTCAAACGCATTCAACATACTTAACCGCAAGGCTGCACTGCACAACATCAAGATCAAGTGTCCAAGCTTTGCAATGTATGTTGAAAATTCGTATAGGAATCCATCAGACCTCTATATAGTAAACAACAATGCTCTATGAGGTGATACCATCTTACAGTCAACCGAGGGAACAACACAGGGGGACCCTGTTGCAATGGCAATGTATGCAATTGGCCTATCAGTGCTCCAACAAGAAATAAAATTTGGAACAACTGGGGTCAAACAAGTGGCATATGCTGATGACCTTACAGGAGCAGGAAGAGTGGAGGGCATCAAAAAGTGGTGGGACTTGGTAACATAGCGAGGTCCACAAATAGAGTACCATCCAAACGCCAGCAAGTCCTTCCTCATCGTGAAGCCAGAACATTATGAACGGGCAATGGAGGTTTTTGGCAGAAGTGAGGTCAAAATAACTAAGAACGGCCAAAGAAATCTAGGCGCAGTAATTAGCACTACGGACTTCAAGACCGAGTACGTAGCGGGAAAGTTGAATAAGTGGGTTAGTGAAATCCAAGCTCTGTCTAAGATTGCTAACACAGAGCCACATGCGGCCTTTGCTGCCTTCACCCATTTGGAGTCAAGCATCGTTGGAACTACCTGATGAGTACTATCCCTGATATCGGACCCCTCCTCCACCTTCTGGAGGAAGTTATCAGTGTCAATTTCATTCCTAAATTAGTGAAACACCCTGACTTAACCCCAGCAGAAAGAGCACTTCTTGCACTTCCATCAAGACTGGGAGGGATGGGACTAGCCAATCCAGAGGATATTCCTGCCACCGAACATCAAAATTCACTTAAGCTCATGGCAGCCCTCACGGACCACATAATAGCGCCGGGGAGGTGGATACCAGTGAAGTAAATAAGATTCGTAGGTCCATTACGACAGATCGACAGCACTGCCAAAATGATAAGTTGCAGCAACTGTTGCTGCAGGTACCAGAAAATTTGAAAACAAAAGTAGCTATAGCGCAGGAGGTGGGCGCCTCGAACTGGTTAACTACGTTACCGATAAGGGCAAATGGTTTCAGTCTTAATAAACAAGAATTTACAGATGCCATTGCTCTAATGTATGGTCGGCCAGTAGAAGGTTTGCCCTCTCAATGCGTGTGCGGCTCTTCCTGTGATGGCGATCACGCCATGGTGTGCGAGAAAGGGGGCTTCATATGCATGAGGCATGACGAGGTAAGGGACCTCACAGCAAATATGTTGAACGAAATATGCCGGGATGTCATGGTAGAACCGACCCTCCTTCCATTGGATGGTGAGATCTTCCAACACAGGACTTCAAACACATCTAACTAAGCCCGTGTGGACGTCAGTGCTCGAGGATTCTGGACGCAGGGACAGAGAGCTTTCTTCGACATCAGGATTTTTTATCCCATGGCCGCATGTCACCATAACCTAGCTCTCGATGCTGCACATAGGAGGAACGAGAACGACAAGAGAAGGGCATATGGGGAGAGAATTCAAAACGTTGATCAAGGCAGCTTCATTCCTCTAGTGTTCACAACCTCTGGTGGGATGGGACCAAGTGCAAGATGTTTTTACGCCAGACTAGCGGAGGTGATCTCCGAACAGAAGCAGCAGCCCAGAAGTTATGTTACAGCCTGGATGAGATGTCGACTGTCTTTCTCTCTCCTTCGGTCGGCTTTGCTCTGCCTCAGGGGAACGAGAGCTTCTGCTCTGATTCCGACAACTGCTGCAGATATTGACTATGAGGCTACAGTCACTGAATGCCGCATAGATCTGAGGCTCAACTAATTCAACACAGATAGGATAGCTACTTATGTATTAGGATATTTAATATTAAGGTAATAAAATGGTGGCGAAGGTGCGGCTATTGGGGGAGGCTGGAGGTCACGTTTAAAAAAAAAGTGGTGGTGGTAGGTGGTAGTGGTGGTTGTAATAGTGGTAGTGGTGGTAGTAGTAGTGGTAGTGGTGGTAATGATGGTGATGTGGTGGTATTGGTAATAGTGGTAGCAGTTGTGGTGGTGGTGGTAGTGGTGGTGATGGTAGTGGTAGTAATGGTAGCAATATTGGTGGTAGTGATAGTTTCTACTTCTGTATGGGACCAAAGCAAATGTCGGAGGCGGACGTAACTGTCGCCTGAAGTGCGGAACACTATACCTGGTAACAGACATTGTTCCGTCTGTGCTAGCCAGAACCAACATTGCACTAGCTGTGATTGTGCGAGAAACAACAGACAATGTGTGGTTTGCAGAAAGGGAAACAATTGTCTGTACCCACAAGGCAGGGTGGGGTAAGTGCTGAGGCAGACCATCGGAAAATGCATAATGGAGGTGGTAAAGGATGATGTCAGGACAGCAGCACAGAACCTGCAAGTTGTGCAGGCCACCAGGCTGGAGGGGAAGCTGCCATTCACGCCATGAGAACGATATTTGAGCAGCGTGATTGTGAGGCCGTTTTCCTGATTGCCGCTTCCAACGCATTCAACATACTTAACTGCAAGGCCGCACTGTACAGCATGAAGATTAAGTGTCCAAGCTGTGCAATGTATGTTGAAAACATCTATAGGAATCCATCAGACCTCTATATAGTAAACACCAAGGCTCTAAGAGGTGATACCATCATACAGTCAACTGAGGGAACAACGCAAAGGGACCCTGTTGCAATGGCAATGTACACAATAGGCCTATCCGTGCTCCAAAACACAACAGAATTTTAAACAAACGAGGTCAAGCAAGTGGCATATGCTAACGACCTTACAGGTGCAGGAAAAGTGGAGGACATCAAAAAGAGGTGGGACCTGATAATATCAAGTGGTCCACAAATAGGGTGTCTCCCAAATGCCAGCAAGTCCTTCCTCATTGTGAAGCCAGATCTTTATGAACTGGCAATGTAAGTGGTCTGTGGAAATGAGGTCAAAATAACAAAGTATTGCCGAAGACACCTAGGTGCAGTAATCGGCACGACGGATTTCTGACCGAGTACGTAACGGGAAAGGTGATATTGCTAACACAGAGCCACATGCGGCTTTTACGGCATTCACCCATGGATTCAAGCATCCCTGGAACTACCTGATGCTCACTATCCCTCTGGAAGAAGCTCTCAGCGTCAATTTCATTCCCAAATTAGTGAAACATCTTCACTTAACGCCAACAGAAAGATCACTCCTTGCACTACCACGGAGACTAGGAGGAATGGGATTGACCAATCCAGAGGAGATTGCTGCCACCGAACATCAAACCTCAGTTAAGCTTACGGCAGCCCCCACTGACCACATAATAGCTCAGAACGCAACAGGTGAGGTGGATACCATTGAAGGAAACAAGATTCGACGGTCCTTTACGACAGAACGACAGCACGGCTAAAGTTATAAGTTGCAGCAACTAATGCTGTAAGTAACAGAGAATTTGAAAAAAAGAGTAGCAATACACAGGAGGTGGGCGCCTTGAACTGGTTAACTACGTTACCGATAAGGGCAAATGGTTTCAGTCTGAATAAACAAGAATTAACAGATGCCATTGCTCTAAGGTATGGTAGGCCAGTAGAAGGTTTGCCCTCCAACGCCTTGGTGTGCAAGAAAGGGGGCTTCATATGCCTGAGGCATGACGAAGTAAGGGATCTCACAGTAAAAATGTTGAAGAGAATCTGTCGTGATGTCAGGGTAGAACCTACCCTCCTTCCATTGGACGGTGAGAATTTCCAACATAGGACTTCAAACACATCCAACAAAGCTTGTGCTCGATGCTCGAGGATTCTGGACGCGAGGACAGCGAGCCTTCTTCAACAACAGGATTTTTTATCCCATGGCCGCATGTCACCGTAACTTTGCTCTCGATGCAGCACACAGGAGAAACGAGAATGACATGATAAGGGCATATGGGGAGTGAATTCAGAACGTTGATCAAGGCAGCTTCACTCCTCTGGTGTTCACAACCTCTGGTGGGATGGGACCAAGTGGAACATGCTTCTTCGCCAGAATCGCGGAGGTGCTATACGAACAGAAGCAGCAGCCCAGAAGTTATGTTACAGACTGGATGAGATGTTGACTGTCCTTCTCTCTCCTTAGGTCTGCTTTGCTCTGCCTTAGGGAAACAAAAGCATCGGCCCCAAAGCCAACAGCAGTCGCAGATAATGACTATGAGGCAACAGTCACTGAATGCCGCATAGATCTGCAGCTCAACTAACTCAACACAGCTAGGGTAGCTACTTATGTATTAGGATATTTAATTTTAAGGTAATAAAATGGTGGCGAAGGTGTTGCTATTGGGGGAGGCTGGAGGCCACGTATTAAAAAAAAATTATTTGTAGTGGTAGTAGTAGTGGTCTAGTGATGATAGTGCTAGTGGTGGTAGTTGTGGTGGTGGTGGTAGTGGTGGTAGTGGTAATGGTGGTAGTGATGATGGTGGTGGTGTGTATTAGTGGTAGTGGTGGTGGTGGTGGTGGTAATGGTTGTGGTGGTGGTGGTGGTGGTGGTGGTGGTAGTGGTGGTTATGGTGGTGGTTGTAAAGGATGGTGGTGCTTGAAACATACTCCGTGGCCGTTACAGTATAAGTAGTTGCCATATTAATGTACTCTCTCTCTCTCTCTCTCTCTCTCTCTCCCCTTCCTTCCTTCTAGTTTTCTGCGAAATACCCCAGCTTCTCCCCCAGTAATAGCACGACTTTCTTTAACCTACGCAACCTGTCCCCAATCATTCTTCAACCTCTTCCTAACCTCCCCGTATCTTTTCTCCAACCTCTCCCCAACCTCCCTTAGCCTCATATTAACCTCTTCCCGGCCATCAGTAACTTTATCTAACCTCCCCAACCTCTCCCCATCAGCACCACCCCCTTAACAACAATATTTCCTTCGTCCCAAATTACCTTAGAGATCAGACGCCAAATTTTCAAAGGCTTATGTGTTAACTTTTCCTCTTAATTGGAGATACAAGACCACAGCTAATTGGCTTCAGGATTTAGCTGTGGTATATAAAGATGGCAAGTCGAGACTCAAAGATAACCAGTTAAGTTTGGTTAGGCTTACTTGTATCCTGTTGATTATAATGTCAGTTTAGTTTAGTTTAGTTAAGTAAGGTTTAGGATTTTTAATTAAATCCTAATGTTCTTTAAGTTGAATTTAAGAAAATAAGTAAAGTTGGTTGAACAAGAGAAAAAAAGAGTTTATTCAACCAGAAAGCACATAAACTATTATCATTTAATACTGTAAACACGACCGAGTCTTCTAAAACCAATTACAAATTTCTTTAAAACTATAATATTTTTCTTCCCTTTACTCCAGTAAAATAATAAGACTGTAAATAGATAAATCGACTTATCCAAAAATACCTCCAGGGTAAAAAAATAAATAAATAAATAAACCAGAAGCATGAATTTTATATATATATATATATATATATATATATATATATATATATATATATATATATATATATATATATATATATATATATATATATATATATATATATATATATATATATATATATATTTTTTTTTTTTTCGTTGGAGGTTATGAACGATTCTCGGTAAAACATGGACTTTTTATACTCTCTCTCTGTCTCTCTCTCTCTCTCTCTCTCTCTCTCTCTCTCTCTCTCTCTTCACGCTCATGCTGATACTATGGGCTGTTCGTGAGCTGGACAACAATTCTTCAGATTAGGAAGAAAAACCCACAGATACGCACCCTTTTTTCTGGTGTCTGATGGAAGAGTCTTTCATATAGCAGAAATAGACCAAACCTGATCAGACCAGAGTAGACCAAACCAGACCACAGTAGACCAGACCAGAGTAGATCAAACCAGAGTAGAACAGACCAGAGTAGACCAGAACAGACTTGAGTAGACCAAACCAGTGTAGACCAGGCCAGGGTAGACCAGACGAGACTAAACCTGACCAGACCAGATTAAACTTGACCAGGCCATACCAAAGTAGACCAGATCAAACCTGAACAGACTAAATCTGACTAGACCAGACCAGACCAGACCAGACCAAACCTGGTTATACCTGATTAAACTAAAGAAGACCAGACCAGACTAGTGACTAATTGTTATTATCTCAGACCGTCTCACACTTAAGGTACAGTCAGCCAAAGTTGCACCGACCCCACTCCGGGTCTCGTGCTCGCAATTTTACCTGGCAATACTTAAAGGAAGGAAGGAGGCTATATGTAATGGTGATTGTGATTGGTGGATGTATTTTCGGCTGTATCACTGTCAGGATAAATATTAAACAATCCAAAAGTAGCATTTTTACAATAATTAACTATTCATCGTTATTTAAGATCATGACAAGTTTCCATATATTCGTATATTTGCTTAAAAAATTAAGAAATTATATTAATGAACTGGCAACGCAGCTACAACTAGGGCTGCCACGAAATCCTCACATCAAATTTCAAGAATATACAGTATGTTCCACCTTTAATCTTGAGTGTTTCTTGAAGGAGTTAATTATCTTTACAATGTGAGCATCACATAATATAATTTGACGTAAGTTAGAGAGCAGACACTGTAAAAGACTCAACTGACACAATAATGACATGTGGTATCCCTGCACCAGCGCAGCACTGGTGTGTGGAGAGGGAAAACACCGTAGTGGTCATTTTGGTGTTCTACTAACTCCATTTGATGGTATTATTTTTAATAACTCAGTGAATGGGAGAGAAAGAGAGAGAGTATACTTATATAGAGTTGATGAGGACTCAGAAAGGGGTTGAAGAGCTCACATTTTTTGGGGGGGGGGGATGGTTTGTTCCTTACTTTTTTTATTTATTTTTTAATCATATTGCAACTGGCTTTATTGTCATTGCATAATTTAAATTTAAGGTTTATAATATTTTTTTTTCTTTCGAGGATTAAAATACTGTATAGACAGGTGTATTATTTACAGTGTATTGTTTAATAACGGATCCATCCACCCTCCTTATCAATTACGGCTTGCAGCCTCCCCTGCATAGAAGATACGTTGTTTGTAACAAGCTCAGGATTGCTTCTAAAAATCTCTCACTGTCTTGTCACGTGGTCGAACAGCTGGTTTGGCGTCCTCTCAAACTCGGGCTCCCAGGTATTGACTACTTGCCCAGATATTTTCATTGGGATTCATGTCGCTTCCCTTGCTCGGCAATTACAAGAGCCTGAGGTGTTGCTGCCCGTCAAACACTGACGCACTGCTCTGGCCGTGTTGATGGAGCATCTATCATGAATAAAAATAATTGGCCCAGCAGAGAATGGGAAATTGCGTTCCTGAATTGAAGGGAGGAATTGATTCCGCACGATTTCTAGGTATTTGTTTGCCGTAAAGCTCCCCTTAATTTGGAAAAAAAATCTCCCATTCCGTGCTGGGATATGTAGCACCACACGTTCAGCGTCACACGCCCACTTCTAGCCACCTCGTATATGTGGGCCCTGTCGTATCTGCAGGAAGGGAAAATACGATACACATATAAATATACTGTATTGGACTAATTAAGCTATTACATCTTATATTTGAAATTGTATAATGACCTGTTCGATGTTGTGCGGCTATATCGACAAATACGGTCTAAATCTTATTTTAATAATTAATTATCGACTTGTTTATATGTTAAGCCTACTTACCTCATGCAATTTGGGCGCCACAAATTAATTTTACCGTGGTTAGGACTGGCAAAGGGCTTCTCATCCGTGAAGACTACTCGCTACCAAAACTCCAAGTCCTCCCCCACATACTGTATTGCTGGGCAAACTAGAGGCGACCAGTGCGGTGTTGTTCAGTTAGCCGTGTTGTATGCCCGCCTCATGCAAACGTGACCTGACAATCGGTGGACAGACGTCTAAGTGTAACGCCTCTCTGATGGCGACAGCGTCGGAGAACGGGTTGTTTTGGATTGCTACTATTATGGCGGCATCCTCATCCCTAGTAGTCAGTCGGGGGCGTGGTCTTCTTTCTGAAAATAGACACAATAATGTTTTTGGATCTCCAGTGTCATAACCTGGTATGCCATTAACACTATGGCATACACGCATAACCTTTAACAAAAAACCATAACATTTACATTATATTTGCTTTATTATATCATTTATATAAAAATAAATATCTTAGATATTGTTTATATCCCGGTTCTGAAATTTTCATACATAACCAAATCAGTTAAAATACCTCTTCACAGTTGAAGTCGAAACAGCAAGGCTGTCTGCGATGGCACGCACAGTAAGGCCTTCTTCTCGGAGGGCGTTTATTTGGCCGCTAGTAGTTAAGCTCTTATTGGTTGATTAGACCATGCCAAGTAATATACGAATGGTGGGCGTAAAACCTGATGCTGACGTCATAAATAAGATAGGTAACTATTGAAAATATTGTTACCTAACGATGAGTACACAGTCTTTTGCCGAACAATTGTCGATTTTTAGTTCGACAAAGGGGAACCAGATATTAAACTCCATGCATCAGCTGCCACTTGGATATTTAATTTTCCCAATAGCACATATTTCGCATGTAATTCGTGTTATAATTGCTATAATTACGAATGTAATATATTTACACACACACACACACACACACTGACTGAGAACTGCAACATACGAAGATACAATGTCGTGACTGATAAATGAGTGTATTATAGTGTCTGCTCTCTAACTTACGTCAAAATATATTATGTAATGCTCACATTGTAAAGACTTGGGGAGCCGGTGGTAGAGCAGTACCGCTCTTGCCTCGCAAGCGAGATGTCACGGGTTCGATTCCCGCTGGTGGAAAGTTGTTTGGACACACTTCCTAGCGCCCTTGGTCCCGGTTCACCTAGCAGTAAAGTAGGTACCTGTTGTAAATCGAAAAGTTGCGAATTCGTATTCAGGGAAAGTTGTTGGAGCTTCCAATAACTTGCTGACAAAAACCAATGACTCTTCAGGCTTCTACGCCCTTGACAAAAAAAAAAACTATGACCCTTCCGGCTTCTACGCCCTTAACTCATGAGACATAAAGGCAAGCATGAACTTAGCATGCCTCCCAGATGGGCGCTGTAAGCACTTCTGCGCTTCACCTTGTACAGGATGTAGGGGGTGCCAATAAACTAAAGAAAAAAAATTAAAGACAATTAATTCCTTTATGAAACATTCAAGATTAAATGTGGAACATATATTCTTGAAATTTGATGTGAGAACTCGTGGCAGCCCTGGTTGTAGCTGCGTTGCCAATTCATTGATATAATTTCTTCCTTATTTAAGCAAATATACGAATATTTGGAAACTTGTCATGATCTTCAATAACGATGAATAATAGTTTATTATTAAAAAAATGCTACTTTTGGATTGTTTAATATTTATCCTGACAGTGATACAGCCGAAAATAAATCCACCAATCACAATCCCCATTACATACAGCCTTCCTTCCTTCCTTCAAGTATTGACAGGTAAAATTGCGAGCACGAGACCCAGGGTGGGGTCGGTGCATCTTTGGCTGACTGTACCTACGGAAGCGTGAGTCATATCCAATTAAGATGAGGAAGAGCTTAGCGTCTAAGCCAGGAAATTGGTGGTCCTCAAAATTGAAAAACAGGTGAAAAAATTATTTCCTCCCTGACTGTGTCCCTAATTACCACCTATCTCTAAGTCTCCTCCACCCCATCCCCCAGTCCACTCTTGATCCTTTTCCACTCTGATCCGTCACAAGTGCTTCCTCCTATTCATCCTCTTTTTCCTCCTCCTCCTCCTCCTCCTCCTCCTCCTCCTCCTACTCCTCTTCCTCCTCCCCTTTCAACACCCTAGATGACCTCTTCCATCCCTATCCCATCGCCACTTCTTCTGACGACCCCTCTCCCATCTCGCTTCCACCACTCATTATTGTCTTGATGTTCTTCTGTCCCTCCTCCCGTTACTTCCTTGCCCTCAGCAACAAGAGGAAGATCACCTCAAGGTCGTCAGCAGCAGGAGGAAGGTCAGCTCAACGTCGACAGCGGCAGGAGGAGGACATCTCAAGGTCGACATCAGCAAAAAGGTCAGCTCAAGGTTGTTAGCAGGAGGAAGGAGGACAGATCAAGATCATCAGAAGCAGGAGGGAAGACAACTCAAGGTCAGCAGCGAGAGGAAGGTCAGCCTAGATTGTCAGCAGCAGGAAAAAGTTCAGCTCAAAGTTGTCAGCAAAAGGACAAAGGTCAGCTCAAGATTGTCAGCTGCAGGAAAAAGTTCAGCTCAAAGTTGTCAGCAAAAGGACAAAGGTCAGCTCAAGATTATCAGCAGCAGGAAAAAGTTCAGCTCAAAGTTATCAGCAAAAGGACAAAGGTCAGCTCAAGATTATCAGCAGCAGTAAGGAGGAGAGATTAAGGTTATCAGCAGCAGCAAAGAGGTCAGTTGAAGGTCATCAAGAGGAGGGAGGTTAGCAGAAAGTCATCAGCAGCAGGAGGGATGTCAGGTGAACGTCATCAGCAGCAATTGGAGGTCAGCTGAAAGTCATTGGCAGCAGGAGGGAGGTCAGTTGAAAATTATCAGCACTTGGAAGGAGGTCAGATGAAGGTTATTAGCAGCAGGAGAGAGGTCAGTTGAAAATTATCAGCACATGAAAGGAGGTCATATGCAGATTATTAGCAGCAGGAGAGAGGTCAGTTCATCAGCAGGAGGGAGGTTAGCAGAAAGTCATCAGCAATAGGAAGGAGGTCAGGTGAATGTCATCAGTAGCCGGAAGGAGGTCAGCTGAAGGTCATCAGCAGCAAGAGGGAGGTCAGTTGAAACTCATCAGCACTAGGAGGGAGGTCAGCTGAAGCTCATCAGTAGCAGAAGGGAAGACAGCTATAGGTCGTCAGCAACAGGTGTCAGCCATAAAGCCGAGCATCATGGTGGTGATCTTTTGCTTCATGGGACCCCCACAGTCTGTCATCACTACCTTCCACATAACATAACAATATAACATAACATCACATAACATAAAATAACATAACATAATCTACCAAACCTAACCTAACCTAGCCTAACCTAGCCTAACATTGGATGAAGTTCTCATGTATTCAGTTTAAGATATTAGACAGTTTATGAGGCCATGATTTAAACTAGAGGCCCTCACACACACACACACACACACACACACACACACACACACCCACTCAGTTTTTATGATAAACGATTCAGTAATAACGGAAACCCTCCCTCATTGCCAACCACTTCAATGAATATTTTATTAATGTTGGCAAAAATCTTGCAGAGAGCATCCCTGATCACCATGAGGAATTTAGAGCCTACCTGCAAAACAGACAGCAAAATAAACTATTCTTATCCCCTGTCGCAGCAGATGAATTACTGGCCATCATAAAAATGTCCAAAGATGCAGCAGCAGGCGAAGACAATATACCAATGAGCATCATTAAGAAAGTGGCCCACTTATTACTACCTGTTCTCCTCCACATTTGTTCCTCCTCTTTCACTAGTAGTGTCTTTCCTGATAAACTGAAAATTGCTAAAGTGCACCCGGCATATAAAAAATCTGGGGACAAAGGTCTCTTCAAGAATTACCTCCCCATATCAGTCCTCCCAGCCTGGAGTAAGATACTGGAAAAGCTAGCATGTAATAGACTAAATTCCTTCTGCAAAGCCAATAACATCTTTACAGACTCCCAGTTTGGATTTAGGTGCTAGAAGGTCGACTGAGAGTGCTCTGCTATCCTTTACTAATGACATCTTAAATTCCTTTGATGACAGTCAGTTCACAGTAGGTATATTCTTGGACCTCTCTAAAGCCTTCGATACTGTCGACCATACCATCCTCCTTTCAGAGCTTGAACATTAAGGCGTTAGGGGCCTGTCTCACAATTGGTTTACCTCATATCTGTCCAGCAGGATGCAGTAGGTCTCTTATAATAACCACCAATCTGACCCCTCGCCAATCTTGTATGGAGTCCCCCAAGGTTCAATTCTCAGTCCAGTACTGTTTTTGTTGTGTTATCGTGCACAAAAGTCGTGTCCACTACCCAGCCACAGTGAGGTTTCGAATAGCCTTAAGTCTGAAGTTTCGAAACAGCTGGGGGAAATGCTATGGTCGGCCAACAGATGTCGCCCGCTGTAGTGTGTGGGTGGGAAGGGGGGGATAGAGGAGGTGGGGGTTAGTCTAGTAACAGGCTGTGTGTAGGTGGAGCATAACATGGTGAATTCCGCAATCACTGATAACAATAAGAATGTCATGAAGATAGTTAATATTATTAAGCATATTGGTGAGATGTGTAACAGGTAAATCAAAGCACTACAACGACCATATCTTTGCCGTTCATGGCTACGACGGTGCGAATGATGGCCACACCAGTAATTAATTCTCCGTGACTCAGTAATGGTAGTCACGGAGAATACACAAGTTGTTACCAAGGTTGGCGCCACCCACACCAGGGGAAGGAGGTGATGTCGAACACTGAAACATGCAGACGTCTCATTCCTACTATCATCGTCACCAACAGGTAAGTCACATTAATTTGTCAGCATAGCCCTGTCGTCCTTATACTAATGCAGGGTGTCCCATGAGTGACAACAGATATTTGTAGAGGTGAAAGAATATGTGATATTGAGTTGAAAATCTATACACATAAGCATTTTTCGGTTTACTTTAGGCGTGAGGTGGGTTGTAAAAATTACGCAGGGCAAAAATTTTACCATGTTATATTTTATTTTTCTTACCAATTGCAGCCATACTGTGTGCTGTTGTAATCCTTATTGGTGGATTACATAAGGCCTATTAATAGCGTGAAAATCCGTATAAAGATACTGTAATGTTCCATAACTTGCATTAAACAACATCATTGTTCACGAGTTCCAACTCCGCGCCTAGCCTCCCCCCCCCCTCTACCCACCCAACTATTAAACCTCATAATTTGAGCATCGTGGGATACCACACCTAAACACTAATCGACTACTTATTCTCTCCCCACACTCCCCCTCTACCATCCCCCACTCCACTCCTTCCTCCCCCACCTCTTCCCTTCATCCCTACCCCAAGACTAACGTCAATCGAACATTCGCTCCCATCACATTAACTTCCCCTGCATTCCCCAACCCCCTCCCCCTATTTTACCCATGGCGACGAATTGGACTATTGTAATGAACACTCACAGAACCGACGACATGGCTCCTTCCCCTTGTATTTAGAGTTACCGGTAGTGTTGTGATAGCACCGAGTATGAACTTATTTAAGAACAGACTTGACCATCACTGGCGGAAGTTTAGATACATTCTGGAACCAGTGATATTCCTTGTAAAAAAATTAATTTTAAATGAATTATTTATAGGAGATAAGTATGTCATAGCTGAAAATTGTCAAAGAAATATGTAAAGCAGTGGAAAACCATATATTTTGGTATAAAAAATAAGAAAGTATTAAATCCACCATGAATAGGCCTAAAGGGCACTCAATAAAATAATATTACCCCAACAAATGCACACCTCCTAACCTAACTCAAACACTACTCTGGGGAACAAAGGTTATACCTGAGATTGAAATTATAAAGAAATATTAAATGCATTAAAGGAACTAAATCACAGTATCACTTGCAACATAAGGGGGAAAACTCATCTGAAAAAGTTCCCTCATTCTCTGGCATCAATTGGTGACACAACATTAAAAAAAACAATACTATCAAAATTATTTAAGAAATATTAACTACACAACAAAAATATTATCACTCTTATTAAGAAGTTACTGGGTCCACCAATACCCGTGAACCATGCTTCACCCAACTCAACATACACCCATAATAAGGGAGATAAAATGATTCTCTAGGTACCCACTAGACTCCTGGTCTCAGTGTGTGACCATTAATTTACTCAGATAGCCTCAGTGTACTCTCAGTGCGCCCATAGGGAAGAGAGAACGCCAGCAGGTGACCCTGGCCAGTAGGTAATACTTCTAGCTGACCGAAGACACGTGGTGTACTTTATGTACTTGACATATTTGCAGTTTGAACAGATGTGTCTGGGACACTGATGTCTTGGACTTCATTAACATTCCTGGGAATAATATATATATATATATATATATATATATATATATATATATATATATATATATATATATATATATATGTCTCACATCTTCAGATGCAACTCAGTTGCCTCTGAGATGTCTTGAATAAAGACGAAAGCTAAGGTACCTGTTGTTTCCATTTTCCCCTGTGATTTTATCAAGATTTATCTTATCCACGTTTCATTATATATAATATATATATATATATATATATATATATATATATATATATATATATATATATATATATATATATATATATATTATATATATATATATATATAAATATATATATATATGCTGGTAACCACAAGGAAAGAAGCATATACCTAGATAACACGCGGACTTCTACATACAATCAACACCTCAACCCGCCAGGATTCGAACCCATGGCCCACTTGCCCATAACTGTGATCGGGGAACGCTAACCGCTGGACCACCAGGATACTAAAAGCAGTCCTAGACTGTTATATTTCACACAAAGCCTGTTCAACGAGCTTATGGCGCCGTGAACCTCTAATGGCGACTACCCGTATCACGTAGGTGGTCAGAGTAACGTTTTACCAAATCCGGCTTCGAAACACGAGGATCCCATTAGAGGTTCACGGCGCCATAAGCTCGTTGAACAGGCTTTGTGTGAAATGTAACAGAGTCTAGGACTGCTGTTAGTATCCTGGTGGTCCAGCGGTTAGCGTTCCCCGGTCACAGTCATGGCTCGTGGGCCGTGGGTTCGAATCCTGGCGGGTTGAGGTGTATATATATATATGTAGGCCTATATATATATATATTTTTTTTTTTTTTTTTTTTAGACCCACAAAGGTGCCTGGGCTGCGAAAAAATAAAAACAGAAAGAAATTGAATATAGAGAAGAAAAAGATTATACTGTGTTAATCTACACGACGGAGATGCCGGAAAACCAGCTTTTTAAAGTGAGACAGATTGTATAAGTATGGAAACACAGAAGAGGGCAGAGCATTCCACAGTTTGGGTGTGTGAGGAAAGAAGGAGGTACTATAACGGTGGGCACCACGGGCAAGACGTGTGTTACGAGCCCACGGCCTTGCCAGCGGTACACAAGATGCCAAATCCACCGAACATTGCCCGTTAAAGTACCTTTAAAAGAGAGAGAGTGAAGCAACATTGTGGCAAAGAGAAATGGAAGAGAGATTGTCGACTAAAGGAGGAGAGTTAATAAGACGAAATGCCTTTGATTCCACCCTATCTAGCAGTTGGACGGAAGAAGAACCACCCTGGATATGAGAGCAGTACTCCAAGTTAGGACGAATGAATCCCTTATACTCTTGGAGCAACTGCTCAGGAGTGAAATAGCTACGGCATCTGCACAGCATTCTCAACTTTAGGGAGACAGCTTTAGCTATATTAAGGATGTGTGATTTAAGGACATATTGGAGGAAATGGTGAGGCCTAACATATTTATTTCAGAATTTAGCAGGATGATAGCGTCCTGAAATGTAATTGGTGGGAGATCGTCAAATTTAGAAAGTGTAATTGGTAAATATTGAGTTTTATTACTATTAAATTTAATCAAATTTGTACCTCCCTATTCAGAGATGCTGCACAAATCAGCATTGACAGAAGTATTGATGTCAGCTCTAGAAACAGATCTAGTTTGAGAGTTAGGAGGAAGGGAAAAGTGTGAAGAAGAGTGAAGAGTAGAATCATCATCGAAAAAATGGATAGAATTTGTTGTATTGTAAAGGAAATCATTGATAAATAGAAGGAAAAGAGTAGGTGAAAGAACAGAACCAAGTGGGACACCACTATTGGTAGAAAAAGAGCGAGAGATCGATCCCTCGACAACAACTGCCATGGATCGGTTCTCAAGGAAGCTAGAGATTAGAAAACAAAGTGGGGGAGAAAAACCAAAAGAGGGAAGTTTAGATAGCAATAACTTGTGCTATACCCTGTCAAATGCTTTGGAGATGTCGAGGGCCACGACGAAAGTTTCCCCACAATCCCTAAGAGAGGATGACCAAAGATGGGTGCAATAGGAGAGCAGATCACCAGTAGATCTCGTCTGGCGAAAGCCATACTGGTGATCCGACAAAAGAGAAAGGCGTTCAAGGTGGCGGAGAAAATGAGAGTTCAAGACAGTTTAGAAAATCTTAGAGAGGGATGAAGTTAGGGCAATGGGGCGATAGTTAGAGGGATTAGAATGGACACCCTTCTTCGGGATGGGCTGAACCAAGGCATGCTTCCAAGAAGAAGGAAAAGTTTGGGTTTTGAGGCAGAGTCGAAAAAGGCGAGCAAGCATAGGGGCCAGAGCTTCAGCACACTCCCTCAGAACACGAAAATGCAAGGCATAAAATTGCAACATTTGCTAAACATACAAACACCTGACATAAATATAATACCTAAGACGAAAATTAGCTGAAACACAAACATGAGAAAACAGAAGCACTTGGGTTAAGCCCCAAGACCTAGCATTCTACTACTATTTTCCAATTTCCTTGCTTTTCTTCTTGCACTATCCACCAACCCCAAGTCCCTCCAAATTCCACCATTATTCTTCAAGTCCAGTTCCCTCACCACCAATCTACGCACCAGCATCAAGATTTCTTCATACTTTACTTCACCCATCGAACGATCGATCAGAACACGAGGGAGTATTCCGTCCGGTCCATACGCCTTACTCACATCCAACCTGGATAGCACACCGGAAACCCTGCGAGTGGAGATTATAGGAAAGTGCATAGGTTCAGTAGGAGGAGCAAGGGTAGGAGGGATGGAGTGGGAATCGTCTAAGGTGGAGTTAGAGGAGAATAAGGTGCCAAAGAGATTGGCTTTGTCAGGGGGAGAGTTGGCTATAGAGTTATCAGGTCGGAAGAGAGGAGGAAAAGAAGGCGTGCAGAAGTTGTTAAAGATGTTTTTGGTTAAGGAGCAGAAGGATTTATTAGAGGAAGAATTAGTCTGGACAGCGGTCTTTCTTTTTATAAAATTCCGCTTCGCCCTACGCTTGGCCTTACAACGATTCCTAGAAGTAATGAAAGATGAGTGGGTAAAAGGAGAAGGAGATAGTTTCATAGCTGATATGCCCTATCTCTCACCCTGCAAGCAAGAGATCAGGAGCGACCAAACCATGATTGAAATGTGAAAGTTTTGGTAGAAGATGGGATAAATGCACTCATAGTACCCTGCATAACCCTAGCAATGCTGTCAGCACATACCGAGGCGTCCCGAGTGGAAAAGCAACATTCATCCCGAGGAAAGCCGTCTCTCTCTCTCTCTCTCTCTCTCTCTCTCTCTCTCTCTCTCTCTCTCTCTCTCTCTCTCTGTCTTCTTCCATCACCTGCACCTACTTGAACAAACACCGCCCTAAACTTACCTGTGTTACATAATACTTCGACCACCCCCTAATCAAACTTCACTAAGGTTCCTGGGGATGTACGCGGGCTTCTACGGTCTCTCCCCTGAATTATATATTCCTCCCTGAACCCACCCACTTTGAGACGGCTTAACCCTGAAGGAGGTTATTGAATTTCTTATCTTGTGAAGAAAATCATTTAAACATTTTTGTATGTAATTGTTTATTCATAGTGGATAGGGTATTTATTAATTTGTATAGAATGGCTTATCTTTAATATAATTACTGGGATGTATGCAATGGGGTGAGGTAAAAGAAAGTAGGTGGAAGGTGGTGTGGGGTATTAAAACACAAGCTACTCATACAATCACTGTTAGAACACACACACACACACACACACACACACACACACACACACACACACACACACACTGTAGACGTAATCATACTCGGAATTATCATTCTAAGTATTTACGAAAAGAGAAGAACTAATTAACGGGTGGGTTAGTTCCACCTGTAGTTTTTTTACGGAATATAAATTGGGGGGTTAAGGGTGTTGCGGTGGTGGGTGGGGGTGAATATACTCACAGAAGTGGTATGTGTGTGTGTATGTGTGTGTGTATGATTGATTGATTGATTGATCGATTGAAACATTTTATTTAGCTAGAAAAATACAGATACAGAGTGGATAATAATAACAATAGTAACATGGCTGAGCCAGTTGAGAACATGAGCTCTCTTTGAGGCACCTAATATATACTATTCATTTATCTCAAGGAAGCATTATGGAACATTTAGTATCATCTGGAATAGTACAATAGCATGGTAGTAATAAGTACATCTCATAATGTTACCACAGTTATCACTTCAATATTTATTTATTTTATTATTTATTATTTTATTTATTCTTACATACATATATATATATATATATATATATATATATATATATATATATATATATATATATATATATATATATATATATATATACACAATCAACACCTCAACCCGCCAGGATTCGAACCCACGTCCCACGAGCCCATGACTGTGACCAGGGAACGCTACCTCTGGACCACCAGGATACTAAAAGCAGTCCTAGACTTTGTTATATTTCACACAAAGCCTGTTCAACGAACTTATGGTACTGTAAATACAGTAAGTGTTACAAGAAGTATTAATACTTCGACAATAGATATTTTTTTAGAGATGATTTAAAGGAAGGGAGCGTAGTCTTTGCTCGGATGTGTAGGGGTAAGTTGTTCCACACCTTCTCACCATGATATTTTATGGAGGTCTGGGACTGAGAGAAGCGCATGGGGGGTGGTCTTAGTAGCTCTGGGTGCCTTAAGTTGTGTCTCTGATTATTCCGGAACTGTAAGTAATTACTGTCAAGCAAGTGATTGATAAATTTGTAAACAAAGAGGGCACAGCAGTAAGTGTTAATATCCTCGAATTTTAAAAATTTAAATATAAAATTTTTTTCGTTTGTGTGAATGCTTTTTTCAAGTAGGTCATTGTCCGTACAACTCTCTTTTGTGCAGTAACCAGAGATTGTGTTTTTGAAGAGCCAGAGGCCCCACATAGTGTGTGACAGTGTATCAGGTGTTGGTAAACAGGATCATGATAGATTTCTTTCATTGCTGTGAGGGTGAGTGACTGTCGAGTGTGATACATGATACTGCACTGTTTATTGATTTTACTGTGAATGGGTTTTATGTGGTTTCTCCTGTTAAGTTTCTCATCAACAATAACTCTGGA
>NW_024734940.1:1369409-1442638 GCF_018991925.1 Homarus americanus | reverse complement strand
GCATTAAGGTTACAAACAGTACAAAATATAGCCCTCAGATTTATATATAACATAAAATATACAGACCACATCAATAATGAACAGCTACACAAGAGAGCAAACCTCTTAGCAATCAATGAGATATACACAACAAAGCTGCAAATATTTGGAAAAAAGTGACTGAACTTAACACAGAAACATATTAAAACTGGATAAATAATATAGACAACGAAGAATTCCAAGAACACAGTTGGTTTAAATCAGCCAGGAAGAAAGTAATTGAACCATCTCTGCCCCAATATACACATAAAACATTAATAGAGAGAATAGGAAGGAGCGTGACCTACCAGCTCCACTAAGAACCTGGCAGGCCTCTCCATACAGTGTACCTTTAGACCTGGGGTCACCAAACTACGGCCCGCGGGCCGGATCCCAAGTCCTCCGGCTCGGTAGTCCGCCTACGTCTGACGTTACCAGAGCTTTCGTTCTGGCTTGCAAGTATTGAACAGAATGATTATGCGGGCCCTCGTCATTCTTTCAGTTATCCGGCCCACTGTGAAAAAAGTTTGGTGACCCTGCAAGTTTAGACTAACATAACTAACATTTAACATTTAACTAACATCTTAGCAAAAAAAAATGTGACTACCTCCCAGCTACACAAGGACTCAAGGGCTCACTAACTCCATCGGAAAAAAAATAATAATAATGTGATTACCCTCCCAGCTACATCAGCCAGAAGAAGTAATTGAACCACCTCCTGCCCCAATATACACATATACACATAAAACATTAGAGAAAATAAAGATGAGAGTACCTACCAGCTCCACTAAGAACCTGGCAGGCCTCTCCATACAGTGTACCTTTAGACTAACACAACTAACACTTAACAACACCTCAGAAAAAAGGTAGACTACCTCCCAGTTACACAAGGACCTTGGGCGGCCTACTAACTCCAACAATAATAAAATAATAATAATAAGCAGCATTATATAAATAAACCAATATAATACAAAGGTCTGACGACCCAAGGAGCAGAACAAAGATAAAACACCAATAGGAAAGATGAAGCGATCTGGTTGAGCCCAGATTCTTTCTCACTCCTACTGTATTTCAGTTTCACCACTTTTCCTTCAACCCCTAATAATCTTCTTTCACCTCATAACTAAAGACTCCATACCGTACACACAGACTTACGTACTCATACCAAAAACGTTCTACAAACAAATATATTGGCACCAGAATCCTGGAGGATAGCGAATGTAATACCGATTTTCAAGAAGGATAGATCACTATCCTCTAACTACAGCCCAATCAGTCTAACATCAATAGTAGGTACTGGAAGCAATCATTTCAAACTCTATTCGAAATCACCTGGAGAAGCACCGATTGATCAATGATTCCCAGCATGGCTTCACAAGGACGTTCTTGCCTAACTAATCTATTAACATTCTTTTCATCAGCTTTCGAATCGGCGGACGAGGGGCACAATTATGATGTGGTATATCTCGACTTTAGCAAAGCCTTCGACAGAGTCCCCCACGAAAGACTAATTAGAAAAGGAAGCTCATGGGATCAAAGGTGACATCCTTAAATGGATTAGGGCGTGGTTACAGACAGGAAACAGTGAGTGAGCATTAACGGCACTAAGTCCCATTGAGCAACGTCACAAGTGGAGTTCCCAAGGCTCAGTACTTGGACCATTATTATTTATTATATACATAAACGACATAGATATCGGCATAGACAGCAACATAAGTAAATTTGCTGATGCCACCAAAATAGGACGTTATCAAATCTGACGAGGACTCAGCAAAACTACAGGAAGATCTAAAACAAATTTTCGAATGGTCTGAAAAATGGCAGATGAAATTCAACATCGACAAATGTAAAAGTACTCAGTATAGGAGATGTAAACAGGAAACCAGATACCAGATGAACAACGATGCCATAGAGAAATCCGACTGCAGAGAGATTTAGGAGTAATGATAAGTAGGAACCCAAGCCAAGTAAACAATGTGTTTTGCTCGTAACAAGGCTAATAAAGTACGGGTTCATACAAAGGAGTGTTAGTTACAAGACTAGCGAGGTCATCCAAAACTGTATTTGCTTTTGTGAGACCACACCTGATTACGCAGTTCAGTTCTGGTCACCGTATTACAGAATGGATATAATATATATATATATATATATATATATATATATATATATATATATATATATATATATATATATATATATATATATATATATATATATATATATATATATATATATATATATATATATATATATATATCTTGATAAAAGAAGGGGGGTGACTAGGCACGTCACCCCCCTTCTCTTAAGCTCCTCTACGTGTGTGTTGGTGTGGGGATTAGTGGATGACATCATTATGACCTGAACTCATATTTCTAAGGTCACCCTGTATATTTAAGCCTCTCTCTGTCCATGTAATCCAGTTGCCTCTGAAGATGTCTTGAATAAAGACGAAAGCTAAGGTGCTCCTTTGTTTCCCTTTTCCCTTGTGATTTTATCAGATTTTATATATATATATATATATATATATATATATATATATATATATATATATATATATATATATATATATACACCCAAATGTATAATACCAAATTATTCAACAGTGACTCAGTACTTGTTCATGTTATACATCACTTCATTAGGAGTCAGGTGAGGTCAAGCCACTAAGCACAGCAGCCTGCCGGCCGGCTCCTCTTCTCACAGTCACAGATATCAGACTTTTGTCACTAGTTACCCAGTGCACACCTCACTTAGTGTTCTCATATATAAGTGGTAGAGAATGTATGATATACTCTCCACCGAATTAAGTACCTGTGAAAATATATTTTTCTTCAATAAAGAAATACCAACAAAGTGCTTACTTCAGCCCCGCGACAAAAGAGTTCCAGAACTTATTTAAAACAATTAATGTAATACCAAAAGAGCTATTACATTTGGTGATAGCGGTAGGTTGAATAAGATAATCAGTCAGACACTCAGTAACAAATAAAACAAGTGATTCCAGTGACTTAAGTTGCACTTTAAATGAATCATCAATAAACAAGCATTTACATGAAAAATAATTGGAGAGTGGCGATAGACCCTCGCAAAACGTATACACAGAGACACAGTTGTAACAAAAACATCATAAAAGATTACCAACTTAGCAGTCAAACCCTCAGTGACACACCCAACTGAAGGTTACCCCGACTGGAGCCCTGAGCAGCCGAGCCTACCCGAGTGCGGGCTAAGATCACTACCAGCTAACACTACATCACCGAAGTTTAGGAAGGTTGTCAAAGTGGTTCCAAACAAACAAAAAATATCTTGCTTAAACAAGCAAGTCCCATCGGTGCATAACAGAGATCAGCCCCCAGGCTGATCGCGGCAAGAAGGTCAGCCCCCTTGATGGATCGCCGTGAGACGTAACATCATATCTCCCAGAGTAAGACGCCATCGACTCCTGACTTCATCGCCAGCACGAAACTCAATGGAATGTCCATTCAGTTAGATCACGAACAATCATTATTTTACAAACTACACAAACACAAATGAACTTCCAGAAATCTTCACATGTAGTCAATATAAAATATAGATTATATGTACAAATGCACAAAGGTAAAATTAAATTAATACATCTAGAAAGTACGTCCTCTACTTACAAAAAGTAGATATATAATCTATACTTTTACATTCTTTTAGTACTTTCTCATACTTTTTAATAATTTTAATATTTTTCTCTTCATTTTCATAACTCGTTATAAATATTTTTCCATTACTCTGTGAGTGGCCTACGTTCTACTAACCCACCTAATTCATCGGTCTGTCAAACTGTAAAGATACTTTCAAATAACATTATGGTACAAGAGTTAACTGCAGAGGATCCAGATTATACTAGTTTAACATTTTTGCATAAGTGCGAAGACGTAATGAGAAATAATAATGCCACTAACGATGTAGATAAAATCTCATACTTACGAAGCCTCATTGAAACCGGTAGTCGCGTAGCTAGAGCTATATGTGCTTCAGCCATCGATGAAGAAATTGATGATCATCCAACGTTTAGGATACAATTCATCTCGTTTTTGGGGTCAGGTACCAAATGAGGTCCGCTTACCTGAATTTTCCAGATAGCAAAGCGTACACGTGACACTTCGCAAATGATGAGCAAGACACCCAGATTTTTGCTGGACACACTAAGATAGATCTCAAAACTTATATGGGATCCTCAGATTGGTTCGATAACAATGACAACTTGTCTAAAGAAAATTTCTTCAAGATTATTGAGTTTCTTCAGTTTATCTTGTCATCAAATGAACCCTTACGCAAGAAAGCCCGAAAGAAAGAATTTAAATTAGGGACTAAGCTTGTAGAATGTGTGGAGGAAATTGCTGAACCGGCAGAACGTACTTCTAGAGCTCTGTCAATTGCACCAGTCACCAGCTCTAAGGAACAACCACAAACCATCACCGGAACCAAACCCAAAAAGTTACCCTTTTGCAAAGTGTGCAAACGTAAGGGACATACCACAGAAAAATGCTGGTTTGCAGGACAAGCAGATAAGTACCCAGCCAGCCAGTGGCTAGATCGTGGAAAAGGATCCTCACAGGACTTTAAAAATTAAGATAGTCCTGCTAAACCAAAAATTACAAAGGGGCATTACACAGGAAATAAAATGTCTCTAAACACTAAAGACACTCCGAATAAATCGTATATAGTACATCAGTCTCCATACCACAACACAGAAGATTGCAGAAATATACAGTGTATGAGGCAAGAAATTGAAAATCGACTGGAGACAAGTACACAGCCTTTTGGGGAAGAGGCGCGCGTCCAGCAACACGATCTACGTCAACGGTTCAAGAAAACAACGCTTACATCACCGGCTCATTAATCGCCGCGTTAAACAAAGTGAAAGTGTTGACTGTACCAGCGAGAAGAGGTAACAATCAGTTATCCCTAGATATAGATACGGGGGCCTGTGCCAATGTTTTCACATTAAAGTCGTAGTTTTGTGATTTGTTAGAGTTTGTTTGTATACGCCATTTGAGTTCCCACTTTGTGACCTGTTCGAGTTCCTTACTTGTTTTTTTTCTGTAAGGTAGTCTAGTGATGTTTCCGTGTCTGACTAGTTGTGTTACGTCGTCGGCGTATTGCATAGTCAATGAGTCGGTATGTATGAGGACAGGCAGATCATTGGTGTAAAGTGTGGAACTCCTGCGTTCAGTGGGACGCACTGTAATCTCAGTTTTCATGTTAGAATGTAATTCTCATTTGTCTGTGTGTTAAGAAGTTACATAGGAGTTGTTGTGATTTTTTGGGGGAGGTTGAAGTTTGTGCAGCTTTTGAATTTTAGTCCGACGTGCCAGACTGTGTCGAAAGCTTTTTGTACGTCTCTGGCGATGAGTGTTGTTTTGTATGGTCCCTAGTTTATGTGGAGGCAGTTTGTGATAATGTTCAATGCATTTTGTGCCCTGAACCCAAAATGTTTGTGTGAAAGCAGCTCTTCATCTTCAAGGTGGTACCTTAGGCGTTGGTTGCATAGTTTTTCAAATGTCTTGCCCAAGACTAGGAGGCTGATGGGTCTGTATTTTTTTGGGTCTTTGTGATTTTTGCCTGGTTTTGGAATCAGGTTAGGTTAGGTTAGGTTGTCGCACTGGTTATGAATATCACATGGTAACCTGCGACAGAACTTCCTGGCCAAACTTGGGCATGGGCGTATTACACAACTGGAAGGTTTGTCGCATGACACCGGCTGTGGGACATTTTGTTGAATGGCCTTAATATGTAGGACTGCAGCAGCAACACTTTTCTAAAAAGATAAATAGTGCAAATTTTAATAAGCCTACTTTATATAATAAAATAATTGCTGTTATCACTATTTTAGGTGTTATCCACTCTATATGAATGGAAAATTTGTACAACTAGAGTAAATGTAGCCATTTTTATGTTTTTATTCTCTCTTCATAATAAAAAAAAGCTCAAGTAATATGATAATCTAATATGCCATCCTTTTAACCTAATGCTGCAATACCAAGACTAACCTCCGTAAATTATAGCTGAATAAATATATAAATAACATGTAGGGTTTAGACATGAACTGTAACTCTTTAGTTTTAACCTCAATAACTTCCAAGTAGACAAAAATTACAAGATATTGTTGGTTAAAAATAATGAAGGATATAAGTGATTCTAATAAAGCTTGATCACAGTAAGTGGTCAGTATAGCTTTTCTTGGGTTAACCTAGCTAATTAAAAAGTATATATCATCTCTACAATTATTTTTTCAAAGCTTGAGCATGAAATAGTGAAAAAATTTAAGATATTGTAGAAACATCCATCTAGCTTGGCCAGAACATCTCACAATTGGCTAACCTCAATCCACATTGTCGAGACTGAAAACTCTCTGTTACTTTACTTTATTTCGTCACAGCTATAGTACAAAAAAATCAACCTTTAACTTTACATACATAATAATATCAAAGATATTATCAAAATTAGCTATTTTACGGTCAGAATCGTCACCGGCAGGTAAGAGCTTCAAAATATATCTTTTATTAGTAGTATTTATAATTTCTCAGATATATTATAAATATAGCAGATGATTTTAATATATATATATATATATATATATATATATATATATATATATATATATATATATATATATATATATATATATATATATATATATATACAACGGAAAATGGAAACAACGAGTACCTTAGCTATCGTCTGAAGATGTCTTGAATAAAGACGAAAGCTAAGGTACTCCGTTGTTTCCATTTTCCCGTGATTTTATCAAGATTTATCTATCTACGTTTTCATTGTGGATTTACATGAAATATATATATATATATATATATATATATATATATATATATATATATATATATATATATTATACTGATAACTAAGGAAAGAGAAAACATGTTTCGCAATTCACATTCAGGGGTGAGTACAGAGTCTGTACTCACCCTGAAGATGTGAATTACACAAAGCTTTGGGAACTGTGTTTCTTCTTTCCTTGTGGTTATCAGCATATACCTGGATCACGCCCACACACAGTGATTTACTTGCATATATATATATATATATATATATATATATATATATATATATATATATATATATATATATTTCATTTTACCACATAACACGCGGATTTTAACATCGACTACCAGTTGCTGACCTCTGATGCATGGGACAGGGAAGCTACGACCATACCACAAGTGCCTTGTGGTATGGTCAGTAGCGCTCTCTGGTCCCATGCATTAGGTCCAGGGTTCGAGTCCTAGCTTGTGAGGTCGTTGATATATATATATATATATATATATATATATATATATATATATATATATATATATATATATATATATATATATATATATATATATATATTATTTTCTAAACTGTTGCCTCTGAAGATGTCTTGCAGGAAGACGAAGCTAAGGCAATTATCCATTTTCGTGTGATTTTATCAAGATTATCTATCCACGTTTTCATTGTGATTTACATGAAATATATATATATATATATATATATATATATATATATATATATATATATATATATATATATATATATATATATATATATATATATATATATATATATATATGTGTGTTACTAAATAAAACATTGTTTGTTTTTGCAATAGATTGTGATTAGCCTCACCCATCCTCGAAATTTTGCGCCCAGATTCCAATATTTTTATGAACGCAATAAATTTTGTAAACGCAAAACAACTTTTATCATAACATTTGTGTATTAGGGAGATTTAGGACACACATTTCTCTTTTAACATCCGGCCGTTAGACCCAGTGAGCAATGCTTTATACATCCCCCTTCAGACAAGTAATAGATAACAATAACAATTTTGTTTTTGCACAATCAAAGAATCCGACTATTTATTGGAATAATTTTAGTGTCACGTGCCTGTAGAGCTCGGGATCTCGCATAGCTTGAGGCATCTGTTCACGCTTCCATTTCACACAAGCTACTAATAATTTGTTAATTGTACTTATTATATTATTATTGTTCTTAGTTACTTAGGTTAATTGTATATTTATGTATGTAATTTATATGCATCATTGTCTTACTCTGTTAAGTCAACTCAAGAGTAATATTAATTAATTATATAAAATATCCAGCAAATGTCTAGATCACGTGATTATGAGACGCGCTCTCAGCGGCGTACCCACGCTTCCCCAGTAGCGAAAAATCCGTGGCATAGGTTAGACGTGTCTATTCGTTCTCTAGCCTTGACCTTTGTCTAGTGCTTTATCAAGTCTTCTGCAATGCCCTAGGGGTATCAGGTATTAGTGACACGTTTAGTTAGGCCTAGGAAGGGATCCTGGTGGTAAGGAATCTCCTGTTTGGTAGGGATAATCATTTTGTATTGATTGTTGTATATACATATTTCGTATGTCTTGTGTAATATAGTAATGTTAAGTAATATTTGTTTGGTCTAACTCCTTACAGTATATTTTCGCCCTTCCGGCATCACTCTTATTTTATTATACAATTACTTATTCCCTTAAATTCATGTTTGCTAATCATTACTCCCTTTAAAACATAAATTGAATTAATTAATTATCTTCCCTTTTGTGATTCACTTATTTCAACTGTTCTTACTTTTTCAAGTACATTTAGTTGAGTAGGTTTTTGGTGAGGATAATTATTGCCGTGTTCCCTATTTGTTCCTTTATTTGTTAATAACTTGGGGTAGGATTCACTCCCCAAGTATAAAGGGTAGTGGGATCGCGACAAGTGGGGGCCTGTGTCCGGGAGCTAACCACCATTGTTGCGTCATATCAAGTGTTGTTACTCGCCAGGTGTTGTTTCATCGCTAAGTATTTTTGGATGCAAGTTGCTGTGTTCACAGTGTTCATTTATATTGCTCCTGTTATTGCTTAAGCTACTGGTGAGTTAACCCTTATCTTGTGTACCAGGTGTTTGGTTAATCCCTTGCTGTGTTTCACAGTTTATTGCATTTTGACATTATTAATTAGCTAGCTAGTTAGCTTAGCTGCCACGGTTACTTTTTTTTTTCGCTACTCGATTTTGAATTCAACATGTTTGACCTGGAAAGCTTTTTGGCTTCACCTTCAGCCGAAGTACTGAAGGGGCTTACTAAGGCAGAGTGGCAATCCCTCGCTGCTTATTATGAAGTAGAAGGCCGCTCTTCCATGAATAAGTCTAGGTTAGAAGAGGCTGTCCTCAACTACCTTATTGACAATGAAATCATAGCCCAACCGTCGGGAAATTCAGAGGAAATTGTTACACCAAGTAATTTGGCCTTACAAGTTGAACTCAAAAGACTCGAGGTGGAGCTGGAAACTCTCAAACAACGAGGTTTGGCTCAAGGTAGTAATACTTCAACATTCAGTGTAGACAAATGTCTCAACAGTGTTCCTAAATTTAATGAGGAAGAACCAGACAAATTCTTCTCTCTTTTTGAGAAAATTGCCCGACTTAACAAGTGGCCTGTTTCTCAATGGTCTCAACTTATTTATAGATCTTTCACTGGTAAAGCATTAGATGTTTTTTCTGCCCTCTCTGAGGATCAATGTCTAGACTATGCCCTTGTTAAGTCCGCGGTTTTGAGCGCGTATAAACTTGTTCCTGAAGCCTACCGGCAACAGTTCCGTAACTGCCGGAAGACTGACAAACAAACATTTGTGGAGTTCTTCAGGCAGAAACAGGTTCTTTGTCGGAGGTGGATTGAAAGTGAGTCTGCCCATGTAGAACATGACAAGCTTGTTGAACTAATCCTGCTAGAGGAGGTTAGAAAGTGTATCCCAGGTGACATTCGAGCACACTTGGATCAGAGAGGTATCTGTACCCTGGCTGATGCTGGTCCAGTGGCTGACCATTATTCCTTAACTAATAGAAATGTAAATTCCAGGTCTTATGCTCCCATGTCCCAGTCCTTCACTTCCTTCAAGCGGCCCACACCAACATCTACATCGGGGTCCCTGCCTCTTGTCATACCGACCCGACCCTCAGGTTCTGCATCATCTACCCCGGGTGAGCCCATGGTCCATGGGACAGGTGGATCCACTCCTACTGGTGAGAGAAACTCTAGTTGTAGGTACTGTAAGAAGCCAGGACATGTCATCAGCGACTGTCTCAAGTTAAAGAAAAGAAATTCCTCTCACCATGGATCCCCCACTCTTTTGGTCAGGGTGGCCGAGCAATCGGAGAAATTATTGGAGCCCTGTGTCACTGCCCTCAGTCAGACTGTTACCCTGAATGCTTCCCCCTCTTCTATGATATCAACCTTTGAACCATTTTGTTCTCCTGGTTCCTTAGCTTTGGATCAATTCAGTCAACCCATTTCTGTTAAACTCTTGAGAGACACAGGCTCAGCCTTATCTCTTGTTACTAAAGAAGCTGCTCCATTCCTGGATTCATGCTATACTGGTAGCTGGGTGCTGGTGAACGGTTTGACCGGTGGGTCGCGTATTCCCCTTTGTCAAGTGTACCTGCGGTCATCCATAAAGTCAGGTTATGTCACGTTAGGAGTAGTAGATAGCTTACCTGTAGAAGGGGTCTCTCTATTGATAGGAAATGACCTTGTTGGCGACATGATGTTCCCTAATGTTGTGATCTCATCTTGTCCCACTGCCGAGAATAATACTGTGCAGTTAGAAGTAGACTTTCCAGGGTTGTTCCCTGCGTGTGCTGTGACCCGTAGCATGAGCCGCAATACAGAAGTAGAAGAGACTAGTGAAGTTGATGAAGTTCCCTCCAGGACTGTGAGAAGTCCGAGGATAATCTTGTTCAGCCGGACCATACTGATCTTGGTCTCAGTGAATTCTTTGAGGATTCCTCACCACCAGATAACCTCCAGAGTAGTTCTGATGGAGATAGGAACCCAGATGTCACTAGTTTTGGTTCCTCTCCCATCACTAGAAGTAAGTTTATTGAGCTACAAGCAGGGGATCCTGAGCTGGTAGGTTTTCTCAATAGGTCAGTCACTGAGACAGAAGCTGAGCAAGAATCAAATTGCTACTACACTAGGTCTGGTGTATTAATGCGGAAGTTCCGTCCCTCCAATTCTCCTGCCAATCACCCTTGGTTAGTTCATCATCAAGTTGTTATTCCCAAACCTTTGCGGCAGGACATACTTAGTATCGCTCATGATGGGGTGGGTGGTCATTTAGGAGTTAGGAAGACTTATGCAAAAATTTTATCCCAGTTCTTTTGGCCTAGGATGAAGAAAGACGTCAGCTCTTACTGTCGCACTTGCCATGATTGTCAGGTAGCGGGGAAACCGAACCCCAGTGTTAAACCATTCCCTCTGCAGCCTATCCCAGTCATTGAAGAGCCCTTTAGTAAGGTGGTCATAGATTGTGTCGGTCCCTTACCTAAGACCCCTCGTGGTCATCAGTTCTTGCTAACCATTATTGATTGTGCAACCCGTTATCCTGAAGCCATTCCCTTGCGCCGCATCACAGCGAAGAATGTTATCAAAGCCTTAACCCACTTCTTCACTCAAGTAGGCCTTCCTACAGTGGTGCAGTCAGATCAGGGTTCCAATTTTACTTCCCGGTTGTTTAATCAGGTAATGCAAACCCTGGGAGTCCGGCAGTTGAGGTCTTCGGCCTATCACCCTCAGTCACAGGGGGTGGTAGAGAGGTTTCACCAGACACTAAAACTCATGTTGCGCACCTTCTGTCTGGAGACTGGGAAGGATTGGGACGAGGGAGTTGACCTGCTTTTGTTTGCTGTTCGGGACAGTAAACAAGAGTCGCTAGGATTCTCGCCCTTCCAGCTCGTCTATGGACATGAGGCGCGAGGGCCTCTTAAGGTGTTAAAAGAGTGTTGGTTGAGTGATCAGAGCGCGACGCCCTTAGCTTCATATGTGGTCCAATTCAAGGAGAAGTTGCGTCTGGCTGTAGAACTTGCCCAGTCCAACTTAAGGTGTGCTCAGGTGAAAATGAAACTGCATTTTGATAAGGCCCATCAGGCAAAACCTAGAGAATTCCAAGTTGGGGAGCAGGTGTTGGCCATCCTGCCCTTACATGATCACCCTTTTAAATCCAAATTCAGTGGTCCATATGAAGTACTAGAAAAACAGGGGTCAGTGAATTATGTGATTAGCACCCCCTGAACGGCGTAAGAAAAAACGCCTTATCCATGTCAATCTTTTAAAGTCATATCACGTTCGTAACGAAACCCTGGGAAAAGCAGTTGCTTGTGTTGATCAATCCTTGCCAAATTGTATCATTGTGCCAGAGTGTAAGGATGATAAAGATCAGTGTTTTTCTGAAATAATGAATGGGTCTAGTGTAAAAGTTGAAAACTCTACTATCTTGGAGGACCCCAGTGCTAAGTTGTGTCATCTCTCTAGTGACCAAGCCAATAATATAAAGTCTCTATTACAGGAGTATCTTATTATAGTTGGTGATTACCCACTCTCTTGTTCAGTGCTGGAGCATGACGTTGAGACCAGGGGAGCCAAGCCAATCCGACAGCGTCCCTACCGTCTTAATGCCTTCAAGCGGGAGTGTGTGCGAGCCGAGGTACAGCGTCTTCAAGAGCTAGGCCTCGTCGAACCCAGCATCAGTCCATGGGCATCCCCTGTTGTTCTAGTTCCAAAGCCGAATGGGTCAATGCGGCTGTGTGTGGATTACCGCAAGGTAAATGCCGTCACTGAACCCGATGGTTATCCCTTGCCACGCATCGACGATGTGATCGACGATCTTGGACAGGCAAGGTACGTGACCAAATTGGATCTCCTCCAGGGCTACTACCAGATAAGACTGACTGAACGCTCCAGGGCCATCTCTGCTTTTGTCACTCCTGAGGGGTTGTACCAATTCACAGTCCTTCCGTTTGGTATGCGGAACGCCCCTGCAACCTTTCAACGCCTCATGAATTTCATCACGTCTGGTCTGGAAGGTGTCCGCTGTTACCTAGACGACCTTATCGTCTTCAGCAGTTCCTGGGAAGATCACATGAGTCGTCTACAAGCCCTCTTCTCCGTACTGGCTGCAAGCAAGCTGACGGTGAACCTCGTCAAAAGTGAGTTCGGCCATGCCCACGTCACTTTCTTGGGGCATGTGGTCGGACAAGGGGAAGTCCAGCCTATAGCAGCCAAAATTGAGGCAATTCAACAGTATCCAGTGCCAGGCGATAAGAAGAGTGTGATGAGGTTGCTGGGTATGGCGGGGTACTACCGCCGTTTTTGTCCAAACTTCTCCTCAGTTGCCTCTCCCATGACTGACCTGCTGAGTGGCAAGAAAACCTTCAAGTGGACTACGGCTTGCCAGGAATCTTTTGAGAATCTTAAATCCCTGCTGGCAAATGCTCCTGTACTACTTGCACCTGACCTCCAGAAACAGTTCACTCTCCATGTCGACGCCAGTGAAATTGGCGCCGGTGCTGTGCTTCTGCAAGAGGGTGAGAGTGATCACGTGCTTCATCCGCTGTGCTATTTTTCTAGAAAATTTAATAAATATCAAAGAAACTATGCCACCATTGAAAAGGAGGCTTTATCACTGATCATGGCACTAGAAAACTTCAAAGTATATATTGGCAGCACTGTTTATCCCATTCAAGTGTTCACTGATCATAACCCACTTACTTTTGTTGACAAGATGAAACATACCAACCAAAGACTTTTGAGGTGGGCTCTATCACTTCAGCCCTATAACTTGAACATTTCCCATATCCGAGGAAAAGAGAACGTGTTGGCTGATGCACTTTCTCGAGTCTGATTATTTAGTAACTATGTCTATATGCAAATTAATTTTTTGTTTTATTGTCATTGAGTACCTTGTGTTTATATTATGAATTATTTTGCTTCATATTGATTTAAACCAATTGTGTTAGTTATTACTTTCACTGTGTAGCTGTATATCCATTTTCGCTTCCAGTTAGTTGTAAGCTCACTTTTTTGGGGGAGGTGTCACGAGCCTGGGCGCTCGGGATCTCGCATAGCTTGAGGCATCTGTTCACGCTTCCATTTCACACAAGCTACTATTAATTTGTTAATTGTACTTATTATATTATTATTGTTCTTAGTTACTTAGGTTAATTGTATATTTATGTAGGTAATTTATATGCATCATTGTCTTACTCTGTTAAGTCAACTCAAGAGTAATATTAATTAATTATATAAAATATCCAGCAAATGTCTAGATCACGTGATATGAGACGCTCCTCCACGGCGTACCCACGCCACGCTCCCCAGTAGCGAAAAATCCGTGGATTAGATTAGACGTGTCTATTCGTTCTCTAGCCTTGACCTTTGTCTAAGTGCTTTATCAAGTCTTCTGCAATGCCCTAGGGGTATCAGGTATTAGTGACACGTTTAGTTAGGCCTAGGAAGGGATCCTGGTGGTAAGGTATCTCCTGTTTGGTAGGGATAATCATTTTGTATTGATTGTTGTATATATATATTTCGTATGTCTTGTGTAATATAGTAATGTTAAGTAATATTTGTTTGGTCTAACTCCTTACAGTATAGTTTCGCCCTTCCGGCATCACTCTTATTTTATTATACAATTACTTATTCACTTAAATTCATGTTTGCTAATCATTACTCCCTTTAAAACATAAATTGAATTAATTAATTATCTTCCATTTTGTAATTCACTTATTTCAACTGTTCTTACTTTTTCAAGTACATTTAGTTGAGTAGGTATTTGGTGGAGATAATTATTGCCGTGTTCCCTGTTTGTACCTTTATTTGTTAATAACTTGGGGTAGGATTCACTCCCCAAGTATAAAGGGTAGTGGGATCGCGACACCTAGGCGGATGGTGAACCGCCACACTACAAATATCCATTGGAATATTTGTCTCGACAAAATACGACTGGGTTAAGTAGTATCAGAATTTCAGTGTTTGACCTCAATGTTTTTAGCTGAAGGGAATATTGAAGTATTCATTGGAATATTGGAGTTGGACTAATTTGTATAAAAAAGAATGTCCAAATATCAAAATGTTAGAAGTTAATTAAATGGCCTCGATATTATGTCTTATTAAATTTCGAAATATTATTATTGTTTCTTAATGTCCATAATACTAAGAAATATTCAAATATTGATCAAAACTAGGCAAGGCGAAATAAATTAGAAATTACTGATGCATTTAGAAACTACATTCTAGAAGTGAAGGCAACCCTGGAGGTTGAACCCCCCGCACACACCACACACACACTCACACACACACACAGTATACCAGAGCGGAGAACAGACAGTTCAAAGTCCTTGACACGTGGCAGAAAGGGGAGGCAGAAGGGTTACCTCCCGCCGGAATCATCATCATCCTCGCCCCTGGATCGTCCTCAAGATGGCCGCCCGCTGGGGGTGAGTTTCCTTCGACCGTAGAATTTGCTAGATTGATGCTTGTGGCTTCGAGACGTCCTCCTACAGGTCTTGAATAGAGTCATTACTCCCCCGCCCCAGGTCGTCAGGAAGGGGGGGGGGGGCGGCTGGCTGTCACATAACTGTTTACGATTTACCTTCAAGAGCTCAGCAAATCGTCTTCGGAGAGCTTGGAACTAATTGTCCTTCAGGACGTCTAGAAATAGCATTGAAGAAGATAACATTTTGCTCATGACCTCCTAATACAGATCCTGATTAGAGGGACATCATGGAGGTCTTGTGAATGACTTAAATGTTAAAGATATATTCTTGAGAAGGTCTGCAAATCGAGAGAATTTTAGTTATTGTATTCAAGGAGAGTGGAAATACTGTAATAGGTTTCAGGTAGTCTGGCAGTAATCTTATAAGGAGGAGATGGAGGGTTCGGGAAAATATTCTTGGAACATTTTGAACTGTTTATCTTCTTGAATTTGGGAAAAATTCTTTGTGATGTATGAAAATTTTCTTCGACAAGTCTGGAAATCATTTACGGAGGGGATATAGTGACAGATTGGCTGACTGAATGACTTACTTATCTCAGACTGACTAAGAAATTCAGAGATAATAATTTACCCTGAATTCTCAACCCCTTCCCTCCTCCATAACACTCTACCGTCCCCTTTCTCCCTCGATTGTTATATACCCTGGGCCAACGCACGCCAGGTCTTACTCACTGCACCCTTCCCTGGACCATCAACCACTTGCCTCTTACCACGAACGCATCCAATCTCTTACCTTGGATGCCTAACAAATCGCCTCATCCAATCCAAAGAGGGATATTTGGAGACCTTACATAACCAACCAATCTATTTGTCCAATCCACTGAGACATGCCTGACCAGATGACTGGTTTGATATCAACACCGGGTTCAATTAACCCTATCAGAGGCGACCTGATAGTGTCCCGGGCTGATTAGATAATTGGGTTATTTGTGTGGGTGTTGTTCATCGATCCCCTTACCCCTCCACCATCTCACACACACACACACACACACACACACACACACACACACACACACTGATCTGAATAAAAATTGTGTTAAGAATTATTCCTATAGAGTAATATTAATGTAAAATTAACTTGAATTAAATTCGTCCAATGTGTTTGGGATTCATAAGTCCTAACTTGGAGTACTGTTCTTATATCTGGGGTGGTTCTTCTTCTGTCCAATTGTTCGATAGGGTGGAATCAAAGGTATTTTATCTTATTAAATCTCCTCCTTTAGTCAATAATCTCTCTTCCCTTTCTCTGCCCCGCAATGTTGCTTGACTCTCTCTCTTTTACAGGTACCTTAATGGGTAATGTTCGTTGTACCACCGGCAAAGCAGTGGGCTCGTAACACTCGTCTTGCTTGTGGTGCCCACCATTTCTATGTGGATTTGGGCACACTAATAAAACCCGTTATAGAAGTTCCTTCTTTCCACACAGAGTCAAACTGTGGAATACCTTATCTTCTTTTGTGTTTCCATCCTCTTACAGTCTGTCTCACTTCAAAAAGCTGATTTTCCGGCATCTCGGTGATGTTGATTAACATTCTCTTTATTTCCACTAATTTACTTTTTATTTTACTTGTTATATGCTCCTATACTCTTCTCAGTCATACTCATAGGTCAGATATATATATATATATATATATATATATATATATATATATATATATATATATATATATATATATATATATATATATATATATATATATATATATATATATATATGCTGATAACCACAAGGAAAGAAGAAAACACGAAGTTCCCAAGCGCTTTCGAGAAATTCACATCTTCAGGGGTGAGTACAAACTAAGTAGAAGTGCTTTGTTTGTTCATCTGAGGGATAATAAACATTGCATTGACTGAGATAATGCCTCCTCAATATTACCTTGTAATTCAATTGACAGTAATGGTATGTACAAATTGGACAATTTTGTAATTAAGAAGATTTGTAACCAGGTGAGAAGGTTGGGTCAGTTTTTCCCTCTGACCTGACTACCGACCGCTGCGGTGCTTTTGTGTAGATTAGTAGGGTCATTACGTATACTTGACCTCTGTGGACTTGATCTCACCCTCCTCTCTCTCTATATATAACATGTTCTGAACTTCTTAGTTTGCACTCACCCCTGAAGATGTGAATTACACGAAAGCGCTTGGGAACTTCGTGATTTCTTTTTTCCTTGTGGTTATCAGCATATACCTGGATCACGCGCACCTACAGTGATTTATTTGCATATATATATATGTATATATATATATATATATATATATATATATATATATATATATATATATATTGAAATTTCTCCAGACATGCCTTAGTGAAAGAGTTATGCCTAGATCAATCCTCCCACAACGTGTCCTAAAGAAACATTTTGAAATAAAGAAAATTGAAGTGGATGAAGCTTTTCGTATTGTAAGACAAAAAAAAGCGTGTGTTTGATATGACCATACCGAGTATTGGAAAAAGTTCATGTTGGACTACTGTTTTGATAACCTGAGACGTGAGCGTTCTGATCTTCAAGCTAAGATTGACCACAAATTGGCACTCCTTATTAAGAAATAGTGATTGGACTAAGGATGCCAATCGCAACTGTGTAGTGAATCTCTCCTCTAAACAACTAGACAATGATACCTTGTGTGCCCTCGGCTATGGTTTAAGTTTTGATGGCTCTAGCAAGGGAGTCGACAGTGTTGACATAGCCAGAGCATTTTGCAATTTGGAGAAATTCAGCAATTTGACAAGTGAAGAAGTGAACATGTGTAAAGGTGTTGTGTATGCATCTATGTCTAAGCCTTGTGTTCCAAACTGTCCAGAAAGATTCACCAAAGCAATCCAAGCCCTTAAGAAAAATAAGGATCTACATGTCACTAAAGCAGATAAAGCCAACACAGTAGTGATTTTAAACAAAGATGATTATATTTCTAAAATGAATGACCTTTTATGTGATGCTGAAACATATTCTAAGCTCATAAATAATCCTCTCAACACTGTTAACACCCAGTTCAACAAAAAACTTAAGTCTCTATTGAGAGGCAAAGCTACTCTCATTAAACATCTTACTTCAACGTCCCCTCCACTGCCATACATGTACGGTTTAATCAAGACCCACAAGCCTAATAACCCAGCAAAACTCATCATTAGCTCAGTTGGGTCAATCTCTTATAAATTATCTAAATGGTTAGTTTCTTTACTAAATCCCCTAGTTGGCAACATTTCTAACTCTAATATTAAGAGTAATATGGATCCGGTTGATAAACTCAATAACTTACACATTAATTATTATTTTAAACTGGTCAGTTTTGATGTAACATCACTCTTTACAAAGGTCCCAGTTGATGATTTACTGGAGTTCCTCATAGATTCCCTGGATAATATTTCATTGTCTGTATCGAAAGATGACCTCATCGAACTCATCAAACTATGTATTAAAGATTGTAAATTTGAATTCAATGGAGAATATTATGCTCTAAAATTTGGTATGGCAATGGGTAATCCACTCTCACCCGTATTAGGCAACCTATATATGGAATTCTTTGAAAAGAAACTATTAAGTAATATCTTACCACCTTCAGTAGTCTGGTTTAGATATGTAGACGATGTATTATGTCTCTGGCCATGTAATGAGGACCTAAAAGCTTTCCTGCCACAACTTAATAACTGAGCCCCCTCGATCAAATTCACTGTGGAATTAGAGCATAACTGTAAATTGCCTTTCCTAGACTATTTGATCCAGGGGATAGGTAACACCTTTAAGTTCAGTATTTATAGAAAACCTACTAATGTGTGTTCATACATTCATTATTATTCTGCCCACCATAATAGAGTCAACCAGTCAGTATTTTCAACAATGTTTGTACGTGCTTTGGTAATTTGCAGCCCGGAATTCATTGATGAGGAATATAAATATATCTATAATATTGGCTCAAACCTTAAATACCCTAGATCTTTCATAGCCAAATGCCTGAACATTACAAAGAAATCTTTTTATAGAACTGATCCCAAGCCCACCCATGACCATAAGAATCTCTTAGTATTACCATTTCACAAATATTTCTCTCAAATTCCTTTGCAACTCAAAACCTGGAACGTCAATGTGGCATTTAAGAACTCATGCACTGTTAAACAAATGTTAATCAAGAACTCCCCCAACAATACAAATGGCTGCATTTATAAAGTCCCTTGCAAGGAATCTAATATGTTTTACTTAGGCCAGACAGGTAAAGATCATGTAACTAGACTTAAACAACATAAATATAGTGTTAGAACAGGCCAGGACTCCACTGCTTTGTTTGTTCATCTGAGGGATAATAAACATTGCATTGACTGGGATAATGCCTCCTCAATATTACCTTGTAATCAATTGACAGTAGGAACATTATAGAATCTAGTCTTGTAGGTTATGTATCTATGCTACTCTGCCTAGTAGCAACCTTGTAAATAAGCTACTGTGCCGAGTAGCATTTATAAATGTAATTATGTGGCAACACTGCACATGTTATGTGGCAACATTGCCCCGAGGCTGCCATATGGCGAGGCAGTCTCAGTTTGACTCTGTGGGTCGAGCAAGGTACACGCTAGTCACTACTTGTATTTCTCCTATCCGTTAATAAATGGACTTCAGTGTTACCCGGTGTTTCCCTACCCATCACTGCCTTCTTCAGGGAACACTTGGAACCTTCATGGTGCAGTGAGTAGGATCTGCGGACTTACAAGTGTTGTGAACAATGCCGAGACCGTTACGACTGCCAGCGATGTGCATGTCGACTAGTGTGTTGTGTTGTGTTGCGTTGTGTTTCGCCGCGACGTGCAGTGTTGCGCCGTCACAGTGCATTTTAGTGACGGTGGCAGTGTTAGTGTCAGTGTATTAATGTGTCTAGAGCTGAGAGTTGAGCATTGGCCTGTTTTTTGTCGTACCCACGGAGCACGCTGGCCTGCACCCTCCTCGTGTGACATCCGGGGAGACACTAACGTTCTCACCTCCGCGGCGGCTCTAGCCACCCACATCTGCTGTCTCAGACACACACTCACAAGCATGCACGCACGCACGCACTCACGGACAGAACAGTTGACTCTATGCGTTATTTCTGCGCTGTTTATGTCATATATATGTGGTTCGAGCTGATGAGGCGCCACTTTATATACTAAACAGCGCAGTTCAAGCGTACTAAGATGGGCGGTAAGAAGGGACAACGTCAAGATGGGAGACACGACTCCCCACCACTATCCCCTCCACCGGGCGCAGACTCTCATCCTTCACCTCCAGCGACGGACATTGCCACAATTCTGAGGTGGATGGACGACAGGGACGAGAGGCGCAGAGAGATGGAATTTCAGAGGGAGGAGATACGAAGAGAGGAGGAAAAGGCGCGTTTTGATGCACTATTGGCGACCTTGGCGCTAACGCACCCTCCCTCACTCGCAGGTATCGTGCACCAAGGCGCCAGTACCCTCCCTCCTCCACCACACCAGCGTCCTCCAGGCACTCTTGCTACTCCAACAGCTCCCAAGGCATCTGTTCAACCCCCACCCGCCCTCTCACCAGACGTCACGTTTCAGCTTTTTCATGAGTGGAGGCGGCGGTGGACAGATTACTCCACGATGGTGGACCTTGATAGCATGCCTCCAAACAAACAGCTCATCCAACTGAGGATGTTTGTCGCTGGAGACCCAGAGAGTTTTGGAGCACACGTTGCAAGTGCCTCCCGATTCTACGTCTTCAGTGACGGATGTGCTCGACCTGTTAGAGGAGCACGTTAAAGGTCGGAATAACGAGGCCTTGCGTCGCCGCACCTTCACCAGCTGCAAGCAGGCGGAGAATGAATCCTTTGACGACATTTTGTACGTTTGAAGAGTTTGTCGGAGGAGATCGACGTCTGCAAGGCGCACAGCCGGGAATGTGAAGAAGCCTGGATCAAGCACGGGATCTTGACAGGTGTCAGGCAAGAAGAGTTGGTGCAGCGACTCATCCCCCTGGACGTTTCCTCCACACTCCAGGCTCTGGGCTGCATTCCCGTCCTGTAGTAGTCCTTTAAACATCCCCCCTCTTCCCATCCCTTAATCCGATAATATACAGTTGACCGAGAAACCCCCAATTCTTGGGGCAATTTCAGTGGGTAAAAACCTAGCCTCCTTCATGCCGATTATTATTTTTCCACGTTCAGTGATTTTGTGCGTGTGGTATTCCATGTTGGCAAGGGTCTTCTTCAAACGAAGGAGTGGAAGGGTAATCCGCTCTGACGACACCTCTGTCTTTCTCACCTTTCCGCCAATAACGTCAGCGTTATATTTATATTTTATTAGGCATTTATAAAAAAAATTAATGACTGAATAAACAAATAAATAAAATAAAAATTTATAATACATCATACACATTTTTTAAAATAAAAAACAATAAAATAAAAATTAATAGACTCCAGACTAAGGTGACGTATCTACACAAGTCAGAAACAAGGATTTGGTGGGGATGGGGGGAGGGGGCAAATAGTCACTCAACGAAAAAAATACCATTTGATGTTTACAATATTCAGAGTCTTGGAATGACAATAGTATTGCTAGATCATGGCTTGTAAAAGTATAAGGTATATGCTCCCGCACTAATTCACACCTTCTGATGGATGGTTCGCAAGATTAAATACCATCACCTTCAATTAAGTAACGTCATTATTAAACTCATACACGGGCTGATACACACACACACACACACTCCACACGCACACACACACACACACTCACTCTACATGCACCGATGATTCTGCTTAATCCCACACTAATTATAACAGCAGTTTGTGTTGCATGAGATCAGCGTCTTTAGAAAGAAGTCCATTTAGCATCGGTTACATACGACTGGATTAATTACTCGAAATGCATTAAACGTTTGAAGTTAATATTAATATAAATTAATGATAAACAAGCAACCTCATACACAACCTGCACACAGCTGTGCCCAATGCATGATGTTCTTTAACATACTTACCGATTTTTACTTATGTTTAATTGTCTAAACATGACTTCATATGGGTTGGCCCATTGCTCTATCCATTTTAAAATAAAATTAACAGTATATACCAGCAGAAAAGTTTAATACAATACGAAACAACAAAGCCCAACCATTAATTAAGCAACGGGGAACTAAGTAACCAATCACCGATCACTTTCACATTCATTCATAATTTTTACTACGGAATATAGTAAACAAACAAGAAGAATCTTGAACGCGACTGTACATGTGTGTTTTTTATGAAACAGCAGTGGACCAACTTGAACTTTGGACAGTTATCATAAATTGGTAAATATTTGATGGAATATTTTTTATTATTGCTAAATGCTCTCTTTCTTTCTCTCTAAGACACGTGCACCTAAGTTCTGACACAAATTTATCTCATAATGATACGAGGATATGCCATAAGCCGCGTCTCACCCCCACCTCACCCTGCATCACCAGTATCTCACTCAACCCACCTCATCCATACCATACTCCCTATATCCCTTGCTATGCTCTCCTCACCCCTCCTACCTTATCCCCCCCTTCTCCTACAGCTGTGCTCAATGTGTGTGACAGTTTAAAATATAAATATATATCTTTATATTTATTATTCCAAAATTCACTTATCCTCAAACTATGTAAATACAGTTATATAACCCTAAACGATATTATATTCATATATAGATAAGGTTTCATTAAGCAATCAAAATCGGAAAAAAAGTCTTTAGTGAGAAAATAAATCTAACAATTCGTTTCTTTTTAAAACATAATTCGAGGTAATAATGAGTTCCGGCAAAATAACAAAGAAAATAGGTTTACGTTGCCTTGGATCGGTGTGGTCGGCCTCTCAGGAATCTCTAAAAGTCTTGGAAAAAGTTCCAGAGTGCTGCCTTTGAGGTGCTAAATTACATTCATCCTCCAGCCAGATATATGGTCAGGGATGTGTGTGTCAAGTATGTGTGTCAGGTACGTGTGTCATATTTTATATATAAGCTTTGGGTAGAGCTCCCTTTTAACTTGGTTTATATATAAATAAGTTAAGGTGTTAAGTTACAATCCCAAAATGGTCTTTTTTCCATTCATTGATAAACTAAAAAGGTCACAGGCTATTAGTAAAAGCACCATAATTAACACTGTAAGCTGTGAGTGTTAATTAAGGACAGGGCTCAGCTGGGCTGAGTTAAGTCACCCGTCTGATTATTGTGGGAGTCAAGTGTGAACTGCCATCTTGAGGTTCGTGAGGGTAGGTCCCTGTGAAGAGGGAGGCCTCTGAAATATAATCCAAGCTAACCGTATATTCTCAAGGTCGCCTTACTGATAAAGGAATTTCCCCTCACGTGAACAGCTCATGGCACCTCACAGCTTAAGGAAGATTACAGTAGGGTGATTGTATTATATAAACTAAAAGTATTAACCCAAATTTATATAATTGTTATTGCCATGAGACAAGGGCTAATACATCGCTCGGTCACCACCTTCTAAGCTTTTACGAGGAATTAGCTTCTCACAGAGGAAAAAAACTATACATAAACCTATCAATGTTACATACATATATGTAAAAACACTAAACTGAGGCAACTGCAACCTGGGGTTCAGCAGTTACTAGGGTCCTAACCTTAAGTGTCTTACAGAAAGTATATTATGTACAATCTTAAATTAAAATGATATTGATCTCTAGGAGCAAAACAAAAAATATTACTGCCAATATTACACAAAGTGGGAATAGTTAATTTATCTAACATAAGATTGAATTCATTGAGTCAAAAAGGAAACTTGGTACAATGAAATCAAATCCAAAGTGAGATTCAAATTCAATGCAAAATGATGATGGGAAGGCAAGGTTTTCAACGAACTACAGGTTATCGTACAGTAAATCGGAGCCTTATAATAACCTTTCACAACTAATTGGTTATCACCATCTTGGCATCTCAAAGTGACGTTAGTTTCTTCAGGGAAAAGAGAAAACAAAATTAATATATATAGATATATACTGAACATTATATAGATGTGCATGAAACACAGTTTTCCTGGAAAATGAGACAAGAGCTACTACAATGTGGTGTCAGGCATGTGTATCATGAACGTGGTCTAAGGTACGCATGTCACATATATGTTGTCAGGTATGTCTGTTAGTAATGTGATGGCAGGTACTGTACAATATGTGTGTGTGTGTGTGTATCAGGTATGTGTGTCAGATATGTAATATCAGGTATGGGTGTGTGTGTCATGTATGTGGTGTCAGATATTTGGTATAAGGTAAGTGTGTCAGGTATGCAGTGTCAGATATGTGGTATCAGGTATGTAGTGTCAGGTATATGATGCCAGGTACGTAATGTCAGGTAAATGATGTCATCGTCCCTTTCACCTACCTCCCCTACCCACAACACAGCTCCACCTAAAAGCATTTTCCCGCCTCCCCTTCTCAACCTCTCACCTACAAAATTCCTTCTTCTCCCCCATCAGCTAACTTTGTACCAGCTCCTCTAGTAAGAAAAGTCATGGCTAAGGACAGGATCAAGCCCCCCGGCCGCAGGGAGCTCCTAAAAGTACATTATCACAGGGAAACCACATTGAAGACGTCCCCTGGGCCCTCGTATTCCAGCACCTTGAATATTTCACACCTTTACGACACTGCCGTTCACTATGATAAATCAGTTTCAGAAAGTCTAAATTTAGGTCTCTCTGGTTTTGAAATAATGATACTAGGCAAGTCCATTTCTTAACAATTGATATTTTAGACTGATTATGTGTCTTAATTTTTTTTGTTACTCTAAGGCAAATAAAAAATGATTGAGTTTTAGATGTATTTGATATAGTTCAGACAATTTTAATTAAGTTAAAAATAAATAATTCAATTTCAGATATTTTAATTTCTCAGGTATTAATTTCAAATAAGTATAATATGTATGAATCAGACAACGTGACTATGAAAGTTGAATATTCTATTTACTCTAAGTATGACTCCTATTATTGGTACCTTTCTTAGGTAAATTAGTTTAAAAAACTATATATATATATATATATATATATATATATATATATATATATATATATATATATATATATATATATAAATATATATATATATATATATATATATATATATATATATATATATATATATATATGTATATATATATATATATATATATATATATATATATATATATATATATATATATATATATATATATATATATATATATATATATATATATATATATATATATATATATATATATATATATATATATATATTATATATATATATATATATATATATATATATATATATATATATATATATATATATATATATATATATATATATATATATATATATATATATATATTTCATGTAGATCCACAATGAAAATTGAAAGATAATAAATGGATCCCTTCCATTCCTTGATATGCTTATCATTAGAAATGGCCATAACTATAAATTTAAGGTGTACAAAAGACCTACACAGGTAGACAGTTTCACACATTTTTTTATCGAGTCACCTGGAGTCTACCAAAATGTCATTTTTTTCTGCTATGTTTTTGAGATGTTTGAGTATTTGTGATGCCGAATTTATTGATGAAGAATTGAAACACATTCGTTCCATTGCACAAAAACTTGGGTACCCTTCATTGTTTGTTGATCGTTGTTTTAAAGGTGCTAAACAATCCTTTTATTCTACTCAAACTCGGCAAGTTCCTACATTTAAGAATATTTTGACTCTACCTTATCGCAATGAATTTGTCCCGTTAGTTCAGTCCATTAAATTATTAAATATTAATGTTGTTTTTAAGTATGACTCAACTATTACTAATATATTAATTAAGAATTGCCCAACCTTGAATGTAAATGGAAGTGTTTACTATATTCCATGTAGCAATTGTAACGGAAATTATGTAGGTCAGACTGGGAAAGCATTGCAACTCAGAAATAAACAGCACAAGTACAATATTAGAACGGCATCTGAAAGCAGTGCACTGTTCGTTCATATAAGGAGCAGTAATCATCCCATAGATTGGTAAAACAGTTTAGAAATTTTTAAATCATCATGTGTTACTCTGACCCAGCTCAGCGTTACCTGACCCAGTTCAAGGTTACCTGACCCAGCTCACTTGCTACCTGACCCAGTTCAGTTGCTTCCTGACCCAGTTCAGTTGCTACCTGACCCAGCTTGAGTTGCTACCTGACCCAGCTTGGAGAAGGACGTGCCCCCAAGTTCTCCCGTAGTGACCAAGGAAAATGGCCGCCTTGGATCGTTGTGTCTTGGGCGAAGAGGAGAGTAGTGTGGGGAAAGACGACCTCTTGGCCACTCTGCTAAGGCAGCTGGGGCAGTTGAGGAGTGAGGTTGACACTCTAAAGGGGGAAAGGAAAGGAAGAAGAGAATTAAAGAATATCACTATCAAAAGAGGATGTTCTTAAGAAGCATAAATAAACTAAAGAAAACAAAATCCCAGGGCCGATGAAATTTTTCCTCGAGTCTTGGAAAGAGTGAAGAACTGTGATTATGACCCCTCGTAAACTTATTTACAAAATCATTAGACACTGGAGTTGTGCCAGACTTCAGGGAGACAGGCAAATGTAGTACCCATATTCAAAAAAGGAGACAGAGCATCAGCGTCAAATTATCGGCCGATTAGTTTGACGTTAATAGTGGGGAAATTTCTTGAATCAATTATTGCAAATAGAATCCGAGCGCATGTAAAGACAATCCAATTAATCTGCGACTCTCAACATAAATTTACAAATGGAAAATCTTGTCTAACAAATCTACCCGTACTGACGTTTTTTAGGAAAGTCTATGAGGTAGTAGATAATGAAGAAAATTACGATGTTATTTACTTAGACTTTAGTAAAGCATTTGACAGAGTACCGCATCAGAGGCTCCTGAGAAAAGTTAAGACTCATGGTATCGAGGGGAAAGTTTTAAATTGGATAAAATCATGGCTCACCGATAGAACGGAAGAGGGTCAGCGTAGATGGTGTTAACCTGAGTGGGGTTGCAGGTTCAGTGGGTTCTCAGGGGTCAGTACTAGGCCCACTCTTGTTCATATAATCTACATAAACGATCTAGATATCAGATCAGCAGTGACATAAGCAAGTTTGCGGATGACACCAAAATAGGGCGGCAAATTAATTCAGGGCAGGATGCAAATGCATTACAGGAGGATCTAAATAAACTGCAGGGGTGGTCTGAAAAATGGCAAATGAAATTCCACACCAGCAAGTGCAGCGTACTTAATATTGGAAGAACAAATACTGTCAATGTATACAGCCTTAACAACATCAACCTTGAGAAGTCGACTTGTGAAAGAGACCTAGGGGTACTTGTAAGCCCGGACCTACGGCCTAGAAAACAGTGCGTTTATGTTCGAAATAAGACAAACAGCGTATTGGGTTTTATATCTAGAAGTGTAAGTAACAAGAGTGCAGAGGTCTTATTGCAACTATATCTTGCGCTAGTCAGGCCGCACCTCGATTATGCGGTTCAGTTCTGGTGCCCCTATTATGGAATGGATATAAATTCACTAGTGTCGGTGCAGCGAAGAATGACAAAAATGATTCCGGGACTTAAAACCTTCCATTTCAGGATAGGTTAAAGAAACTTAACTTGCATTCCCTAGAAAGACGAAGAGTGCGGGGAGATAAGATAAAAGTATTTAAGTGGGTGAAAGAAATCAATAAAGGGGATATAGATAAAGTTCTTATAATATCCGAGCAGGATAGGACTCGGAGCAACGGATTCAAGTTGGATAAGTTTAGGTTTAGGAGGGAGATAGGAAGAAACTGGTTCACAAATAGGGTGGTGGACGAATGGAACAAGCTTAGCAACTTTGTAGTAAGTGCAGAAACCCTGGAAGTTTCAAAAGGAGGCTAGATAGAATCATGAATGATAGAGAGTGGTAGTAACTCTCGACAGGAGCTGCCATGCACAGGCCAACCGGCCTATTGCAGACTCCTTATTTTCTTATGTTCTTATGATGACATTTGGTAACTTGTTCCACTCATCCAATACTCTATTTCCAAACCAAAGTTTACCTATTTCGCGCCTAAATCTAAATTTGTCTAATTAAAACCATTGTTACGAGTTCGCTCCTGGTTGGATAGTTTGAGTACCTTTGTAATGTCCCCTTTGTTCAGCCCTGACTTCCATTTATACACCTCGATCATGTCGCCCCTCACTCTACGTCATTCGAGGGAGTGCAAATTAAGAAGCTTTAACCTGTCTCTGTACTCAAGGTTCCTAATGCCCAGGATTAGTCTTGTCATTTCCTCTGGATTCTTTCCAAGGATTCTATATCAATTCTGTAACACTGTGACCAGAATTGAACTGCGTAATCCAAGTGGGGTCTCACAAGCGCAAGATATAGTTCTAAGATGACATCGCTAGTCTTGTAACTAACACTCATTTGTATGAACCCATGTACTCTATTAGCCTTGTTTCGAGCAAATTCGCATTGTTTACTTGGCTTAAGATTCCAACTTATCATTACTCCTAAATCTTTCTCGCAGTCGGATTTCTCAATAACATCGTTGTTCTTCTGGTATCTGGTTTCCATGTTTACATCTCCTATAATGAGTACTTTACATTTGTCCACATTGAATCTTATCTGCCATTTGTCAGACCATTCGATAAATTTGTTTAAAGCTTCTTGTAGTTTTGCGGAGTCATCGTCAGACTTAATTACACCCCCTATTTTAGTGTCATCAGCAAATTTACTTATGTTGCTGTCTACGCCGATATCTATGTCGTTTATGTATATAATAAATAATAATGGTCAGAGTACTGAGCCTTGGGGAACTCCACTAGTGACATTGCTCCAATGGGATTTACTGCCGTTAATGCTCGCTGGCTGTTTCCTGTCCTGTAACCACGCCCTAATCCATTTTAGAATATCTCCTTTAATGCCATGAGCTTCCACTTTTCTTATTAGTCTTTCGTGGGGGACTCTGTCGAAGGCTTTGCTAAAGTCGAGATATACCACATCATAATTGTGCCTCTAGTCTACTGACTCGAAAACAGATGAAAAGAATGTTGATAGATTAATTATACATGAACGCCCGCTTGTGAAGCCATGTTGGGAATCATTGATCAACTTGTGCTTCTCCAGGTGATTTCGAATAGGGTTTGAAATGATTGCTTCCAGCAATTTGCCTACAATTGATGTTAGACTGATTGGTCTGTAGTTAGAGGATAGTGATCTATCTCCCTTCTTGAAAATCGGTATTCCATTCGCTATCCTCCAGGATAGAGTTTTTAATGACATGTTAAACAACTTTGTTAAGGGCATACTAGGCTCTTCCTTATATTCCCTTAATACTCTGGCAAATACAGTATCTAATCGGGACCTGGCGACTTATTAGGCTTTAGTTTGTCTATTTGCTTTCTAACATCGTTACTAGTCCCTACTATCTCGCTTAATTTATTTTCTTCGCTATCTCTGTATAGAGTCGGTGCCTCGGGTATCATGTTTAAATTTTCGGTGGTGAAAACTGTGAAAAATATTTATTCATATTATTGCTTATTTCTCCGTTGTTATTAGTTAGCTCGTCGGTATCTGACTGTATTTGTCCAATCTTTTCTCGTATTATAGTTTGATACATTTGATAGAATCCCTTGGGGTTTGCCTTTGCCTCCCTTGCTATCTTCAGTTATATATATATATATATATATATATATATATATATATATATATATATATATATATATATATATATATATATATATATATATATATATATATATATATATATATATATATATATATATATATATATGTATATATATATGTGTGTGTGTGTGTGTGTGTAACGGGTCGGGAATTCACTCACTTGAGTTGGGGTTTTTATTATTCGTGGATGGTAATGCAGTGGAAGCGCCCCTTGGAGAAAAACCCGCACCAGCACTAACAGACTTAACTTAAAACAATACTCTCCGTGACCCGTGGAAAGATGGCACCTGTGATTGGTGTGAATGAGACGCACTGTACAATTTGACACTTCTCCTCCCTCCAACACTGCAACCACAAACAATAATGGTACACCAACATATGCGCACCTCTTAGCGTGGCTTAAAATACTACACTGGAGAACAAAGGTTATTCAAGATATCTAAAATTAGGTAGAAAATATTAAATGCCTTATGAAACACTACTAAGGTAACAGTGCTACTTCCGCTAGAATGAGGAGCTCATCTGAAAAAAGTTCCTCGTTATCTCACATCCCTTAGTGATACATAATCATTAGAACACAATACTATCAAGCACTGGGGAAATAGCATGAAACATTAAGAAATTATTAATTCTACCATGAATAGGCCTTAAGGGCACTCAACAAAATAATATCAGTCCCTGAGAACTGGGATAAAACATAGTAAGAAGTTATTAGCTACACACATGGATCGATCATCGCCTGTCTGGAATGACCCACATCTACTACAATCCCAACTGGCCAAATAACCCGAAGGGTGTAACTACTAGCCTGCCAAGGAGGCCGGTGTTTACAAAAAACCCGAGAGAGTCACTCATGACCCATCAAAAATGCGGGTGTTCCCTGGTTTTAATTTTGTCAGTATTTTCTCTAGAACTCAGGAGTCATGAATGTTTTTCACCACCAATACCCGTGAAACATGCTCCTTAACCTCACACATAGGTTCCATATGCACCCGTATTTTTCTTAAGGCACTAACAAGCCCTTCACAACTTCGGATATGATTTCTTACGTCTCACGTGTGAAAATCAAACATGAGGAGCGTTGCTCTCACACCCGGACTTGGGAAATTATAAACACACCTTACCACTATTTCCCGTAGCATGCATCACACAAGCTCAGACCACACCCAAACTTTGGAGACAAAATGTCTCTAAGTACCCACTAGACTCCTGGTCTCAGTGTGTGACCATTCATTCACTCTGATAGCTTCAGTTTACACTCGGTACATCCATGAAACTGAAGAGAGTGGGGGCCAGTCAGCCACTGAAACCTGTCCAGCTGACGGGTTTCTATTTTCCCGTTAGTAAGAGGTTTTCACTAAACTGCCTGAAGATATGTGGTATTGTGAACCGAGGTGGAGGAGATCTGGTGACCCCAATCGATCGTCAACCGAAGGCGGACACTGGTCCCACATAGTTAGATGTCAACACAGACAGCTGGCTCCGCTCCAACCCTCAAACTGCTCACTCAACCGCGTGGGCTCAAGACCCAGTGGGCTCAACTTCGACCAAGTGGGCTCTACAGAATCCCTGAAATATACTCTCTGTTAGCTATTGTTAACTTCTCCTCCGCCCTATTTAAACCTTGTCTGAGATCGAATGAAACTTACTTGTTACACTGATGCCGTAACACAAAGGAGACCAGACCACGTGACCGTTTGTCCTGGCCTGACACGCAGGCGTCCTGTCTGTTGGAATGCTCCCACGCGACTCACACCTGGGGGCGCTTTCCTTCAAAGCGTCCCCTTGAGCTAGTGACATATTTTCCCACATAACTAATAGCTTAATTGGGGCATACATAACATTTTTTGACTGAGAAAAGATCTATAATAATTTTTAATTTAATAACTCATTTAATTTCATGATTCGTGTCCATATTAATTCGCTAGAGTACACTTAATACTATATAGGCCCAGTTCCAGAAGCTCCTACTTCGTGTGGGCAGCGCCACCCTCACTCAGTCGACCTTGGATGACTCAGTATCGCCATTATTGGTATTTACGTCTCTAAATATCACACCGAAATTTCTGAATATTACAATTGACTCCCTAAAAAAAGACAACATTGTCTTCATGTGCTGAGAAAAGTATGCAAACGACTCCCCTAGAAAAGACTTGTTCTAATAACTGCATATCACACCTGCAACATGCTAAATGCAGCATTCCACCCTCCAATTTCGGTTTCCCTTCTCTCTCCCGCCGACACACACACACACACATATATATATATATATATATATATATATATATATATATATATATATATATATATATATATATATATATATGTAATATTCAGAAATCTCAGTGTAATATTAAATTCAAACGCCGCACCATTGGCGATACTGAGTTTCAAGGTCGTCTGAGGGGGGACAGAGCTTATCAACAGTAATGAGAGAGTCGCGAACTGCACCCATATAATGTTAAGTATACTCTGGCGACTTTATCTGGAGGGGTATTATGAAATTAAATATCAGTTATTAAATTGAAAGTAATTTTAGATCGTTTCCCAGTCTGAAAATATTGCATACGTCCTAATTAAGCTGTTAGCCGTTTTGGAAATAATTTACTCCTTCAGAGAGCGCGTGGTATAGAAAGTCTGGAGACAGTGAGTGGAGGGCCGCCCTGCGCTGTTCGCAGAAGAGTCGTTTATATGAACTGGTTTCCTTCGTTTATTCAACATCAGTATTAACAAGTGAGTTTTATTCAATCTCTCAGAGCTTAGATAGGGCGATAGGAATAAACATTGAGTGAGTACAATAGCTAACAGCGAGTTCATTGCAGGGTATCGACAGAACCCACATGACTGCAAGTGATGACTGCCGTTTGAGACTGCCGTTGATGATTGGTGATTAGCGATTGTCGCAGTTGGGACGACCAGTGCAGGCTTGTCACTGGTTAGCTGGGTTAGCAAGGGATCTTTGAAGTGACACCAGCTGTCTGAGTGCACAACTGACGATCGTCTGGGGTCGCCAGATCTCCTCTACCTCGACTCACAATATCACATATCTCCAAGCAGTTAGTGAAAACCTTTTACTACGAAAAGCTAAAGCTTCTTGCAACTGAACATGGTCTGATTGGCTCACTCCCTTCCGTTTCATGGATGTACTGAGTGTAAAATGAGGCCAGCTGAGTGAATGAAGGATCACACACTGAGACCAGGAGTCTAGTGGAACTTTTGAGGTACGTTTCCAAGGTTGAGAAAGGCTTGTTTGGGCCTTAAACTACGGGTGCCTGTTGGTTGTGCCTTAAAAAACTACGGGTGCATGTGGAATTTATGTGTTCGGTTAAGAAGCATGGCTTACTGGTATTGGTGGAATCAGTAACTTCTTAAAATAGTGATAATATTTTCTCAGTGGCTGATATTGTCTTGTTGAGTGTAGTTAATATTTCTTAAATAATTTTGATAGTATTGATTTTTAATGTTTGTGTCACTAATTGAAACCAGAGAATGAGGGAACTGTTTTCAGATGAGGTTTCTCCCTTCTGTTGTAAGTGATACTGTGATTTACTTCCATTAATGCATTTAATATTTCTTTATAATTCCAATCTCAGGTATAACCTTTGTTCCCCAGAGTAGTGTTTAAGTTAGGTTAGGAGGTGTGCATCTGTTGGGGTAAAATAATTTAATTGAGTGCCCTTTAGGCCTATCCATGGTGGATTTAATAATTTCTTATTTTATTACCATTTTCTCAGTGATTTATATTATTTTGTTGAGTTATTAATTTCTTATTTTTTTAATATCATTTTCTCAGTGATTGATATTATTTTGTTGAAAACCCTTAAGGCCTGTTTCATGTGTGCAAGCAACATTTCTTAATTCTTTAAACTTATTATCCTCTAATGAGGCCTTGTCTGAGTTTCTAATAATTTAAATATCATATATAACTTTTATTCCCCACAGTAGTGTTTTAAGTTCAGGTTAAGAGGTGGGCATATGTTGGTGTACCATTATTTGATTGTGTGTAGTGTTGGAGGCAATATTAGTGTCTAGACTTACAGTGTGTCTCATTCATCCCAATCACAGATGCTATCCTTCCACGGGTCACGGAGAATTCATTTTTGTTTGTAAATGTAAGTGTTTGTGCTGGTTCTGATTTTTTCTCCAAGGGGCGCTTCCACTGCAATTTCCATCTAATAGTATTTAATAAACCGCTAGTCAAGTGAGAATTAATGTCCAGTAATTCCTACCGGTTATATATATATATATATATATATATATATATATATATATATATATATATATATATATATATATATATATATATACTGTATATGCTGATAACCACAAGGAAAGAAGAAAACACGAAGTTCCCAAGCGCTTAGTCATCGGCTAAGAAGGAGATCTTAGTACATAGCGGCATGTGTGCTGGTGATAGAAAGTCATTCATTACAGTTAAAAATAAAGCAGGACTGAGAACGCTGCCCCGGGGTGCCCCATTTTCGAGGACTTTGCGTTATTTTTCGAAAGTTTGACAGAAAATTTCCTGTAGTTAGGAAATTATTTTATAAAGTGGGACCTTAGGCCACCTTAAACCTAAAACGTGAAATTTCATGAGAATTCCAGTTAGCCAAGCACGTCATAGGTGTTTTCTATATTTAAATATTCACTAATTAAATTTTTTTAGCTTTAAAAGCCTGTTGATTTGTTGATTCTCTTCTTATTAAATGATCTAGTGTACTCGTCCCATGGTGGAAACCACATTGTTGTTTGTGTAGTTAGTTGTTGCTTACTAAATAGAACATTAGCTTACGTTTTATCATTCTCTCAATGATTTTAGATTGAAAACTCGTGAGCGCAATAGGTCGGAACGAACTTGCGTTTGCAAGGTCGCCACTCCTTTTTGGAATAGGTAAGAAATGTGCATATCTGCAAAAGGCTGGGAACGCCCTCGACGTCCATATCTCATTGTAGACCCCGAGCACCCTGAGCAGGTCTGCCCTACTCAGGTGGCTTTAGTATATCTTATGTAATCTCATCCGGTCCAGGACTTGTTCCTTTGCAGAATTTCAAAGCACGATCGAGTTCGTCGGAAAACTCACGGTTATAGTCCTGTTCCTCCACCTTCAGAAGACAAGAGTATCTTCTCAGCCTTATCCTTCTCAAGAGCAAACTGAGGATCATAGTTCGCGGAGTTACTATCTCTCACGAACTGGCAGGCTAGACAGGTGGCAATGTCTAGGGGATTATCCAGAATCCGTCCTTCACTCTCAAGTTGAGGGATAGGAGCACTCCTTCTTCGCCTCATACGGTTAACAACCGACCACACTTTAGAGGAAGGGGTGTCCTTATTGACAGTGGAGACGAATTCTTACCAGAACCCATATTTGCTTTCTTTAACGAGCCCTCGCCTTCTTAAACTCTACGAGATTAATCTCGTTGGGTGCTCGGTTTCTATCGTCTAATCTATTTGCACTACCGTTATTCAACAGTGATAGGCTGGAATTTATTATATAGTTCGCTATTTGCTCTCCTCTCTTATCTCTCCTTTCATCTCCCCAGGTGTGGTGGTGAGCATTAAACTCCCCCATAATGAAGTTTTTGAGAGGCAATTCCCTCACTAAGGAATCAAGCTCCACATCTAGGGCCCTTTGAGAAGAGATAGAGTATATATGGAAAAATACCTACGCAAGCAGTGGTAAACTTCACCCTGCGAGCTACCGCACACAGAGAACTGTTTAACACAATCTCTATCTGAGGTAGTTGTTCATGTATGTACAGAACGATGCCTCTTCCATTATTATTCATTTATGACGTATATTTCCTGAAGGAGAGAATGTCATCCTCTCCTCCAGGAGTGTATCTTCTAGACAGAAGATATATGGCACGTGTATTGATTTCAAGAACACAAACAGCGCGTGTTTGTTCCGAGCACCTCTACATTTCCACTGTATATAGTGAATGTTATGGTTTAAGAGCGTCTATGAGAAACGTTCTTCTCCTGTTTATGATTTTTTTTTACTTTGGTGAGTGTGATCCCTAGCGGATCGGCTGGTCGGCCACCCACCGGTGAAGTTGGTAACCTCCATAGCTTCCGTAGACTCCATGGAATAATGGCTGTGAGATGACGTATATCTCCCACGGGAGATACAGCTGACGGCCCCGGCTAGATAGTGACCTGTCCACCCGGATGCGAATCTTCGGTTTCTTGGACACTGCCCCACTTTGGCCCCTCAACTGGGTTCTCGGACCTCGTGAGGATGGGTCCTGTTTGGTTGGAATATCTGGATATTGTAGTATTAGTTTTTGTCTCATCTTGCTGAGGATTCTTCCCAGTCGAAGAAGAAAGGACTAGAGTTGTTTTGGCTGTGTGTTTTTTTGTGGATTTATGATCTTGTCAGCAGGTGAAACTGTCATTCCTGAAGTACTATCAGCCTGAACGGATATGCTACACGTCTGTATCTTAGTCTTGGCAGCCTGGGCATACGAGACCTCAGATGAAGGGTTTTTATCTCCACCAGTCCTCTCGCCTCCCCGTAGCCAAGTCTTTGCAGTGCACGCCTCGCAGGTGCGGTCAGAAGCTGTATGCTCTCCTCCACACTTGTTACACTTCAGGATAATGGCCATACATGAACATTCTGAATCTGTTGTGCATCTTTTCCAGCTTGTTTTGAATTTAAATGCCGCGCCACTTTTCCGTCGACGCTCGGTCTGACTGGCTGTCCCTGAGTTAGATCACAGGCTCAGATCGAGCGTCAAGGTCAATCTGGGTGGACGTGTAGCCGTGAGTGCCCGTGACTCCCGAGTCCCGTGAGCTCTTGAGTTTTCCTATGTTATCACGGCCCGCCCCAACTCAACAAACACATTGTACATGGTGGGTAAATTAAGATATAATAATTTTATTAAAAATCCTGTCGAGAAAGTTTTTTTTCTTATTTAATTTAAATCTAGTACTATGTGGTTCGGGAGCGTGACAATAGTCTAATAGTCTAATCCACTGTAGTACCAAATATGCCAAATAAAGAAAGCACTTGTCATTCTAGTGTTAACTTGGTTTGAACTTTAAAGTTTGACAAACATTGGTTCTCATTTTGCAGATGGATAAACAAGACATACCGACATTTGTATTTTTGCATCCTAATTTCAGAAGTATTTGTATTTTTGAATTAAGGAATAAAATTATTTGTATTTGTATTTGTATTTTTGCATCATAATGTCACAAGTATTTGTATTTGACCGCTAAAAATCAGTATTTGATCCAACCCTGCAGCTGGCTGCCCCAGCCAGTGACGTCACAACCAATCACATGAGTTTTCGCGGTCACGTGACTTTTTAACAACTTTAACCCTTATTTTTGACACTTTATATAAGCCCAATTTATTTAAAAATATCATTACCATAGTGAATTTAAGCGTTTTCTTTACCCATTGATCTGCCATGTTACTTTAGAATAAAAATGACCATTTACAGTGCAAAAAATCAAACATTGTAATGCTACTGGAAAAAAAGTATTCCTAAATTTAATAAGACCTTCCATTACCTTGTAATGTATAAAATAAATTATGATTATATTATGCAACACGGAACTCAAGTACTCCCCCCATCTTACCCCTTCCCCTCTCCCTCCCACCCCCCTTACACACACACTGTTACCAGATCGTCAGCTGATTCTACCACTGGTCATCTGGTTGGGTCTTCAACGTGGAAGAGTCCGGGATTGTACATAAGCATACACTTCATAGTTATGGAAAAATTTTAGAGCCATGGCATAATTAACTTGGCTAGAGTCATTCATCTCAATCTGGAGATCACCGTTCCTAAGACGGCAAATATCAGCAACGTCTTCGATCTCGTGTTCAATTCATTTATTGATAACAAATCTATTAATCCTGTTAAAGAAGCCGATTTCCAATTTCTGATATCTTGTGATGTGGATGTTCTCCACTTTGTTGTCATAATCAACGGTACTTGGTCTAACCGTTAGTGCGATACTTCCATCCATAGTTATGGAGTCTTGGTCATCCCCCTTTCTTTTATTGAATTGAATTGAATTGAAACAGTTTATTTAGCCAGAAAACCAGAGATACAGAGTGGATAATAATAACAATATTAACATGGCTGAGCCAGTTGAGAACCTGAGCTCTCTTTTAAGCACCTGATATATACTATACATATCTCAAGGAAGTATTATGTAACATTTAGTTTACATCTGGAATAGTACAATAAAATGGTGGTAATAAAAACATCTAATAATGCTTCCACGGTTATCACTTCAATATTCATTTATTTTATTTATTTATTATTTATTTAGTCATTTATTTATTTTTTATAAGTATATTCATCAATTACAGTGGAATTGAAAAACATAAGTATAATGGGGGAGCAGTACAACATGGGTTGTACAGTAATAAGGTTGAACAAGAGGACAGAGCTGTCAGGATTATGTCTAGTTGGCAATTATGTTTAACGCAATGGTAATTTCTTATCTATTTGCATGATAATTTCCGATAAAACGGTTTTGATGGTACAATAAAAGCAGGTACTGTAAATATAGTAGGTATTACAATAAATATTAATACTTAGACAATAGATATTTTTTTAAATATGATTTTGACTTTAGAGGAAGGGAAAGTAGTCGTTGTTAGGATGGGTGGGGGTAAGTTCCACACCTTCACACGGTGATATTTTATGGAGGTCTGGGACTGAGAGGAGTGCATGGGGGGTTGGTCTTAGTAGCTCTGGGTGCCTTAAGTTGTATCTCTGATTATTCCGGAACTGGAAATAATTATTGTCAAGCAAGTGAATGATAGATTTGTAAGGAAAGAGGGCACAGCAGTAGGTGTTAATACCTTCGAATTTTAACATTTTTAATTTAGCAAACTTTTCGTTTGTGTGATCTGCTTTTTTCAAGTAGGTCATTGTACGTACGACTCTCTTTTGTGCAGTAACCAGAGATTGTGTTTTTGAAGAGCCAGAGCCCCCCATAGTGTGTGACTGTATTATCAGGTGTTGGTTAACAAGATCATGATAGATTTGTTCCATTGCTGTGAGAGTGAGTGACTGTCGAGTGTGATACATGATACCGCACTGTTTATTGACTTTACTGTGAATGGCTTGTATGTGGTATCTTCAGTTAAGTTTCTCATACACAATAACTCCGAGGCATTTAATATTTTGTTCGCGTTTGAAGACTGTATTACCAAGGTACAGGAGGTCCAAGTCTGGAGGTAAGTTTTTCCTTCTATGAAAGATCGTGTAGTTGGTTTTCTCAGGGTTTAAGGTCAGTTTATTACGTATTACCCAGGTCCTGACACTAGTCAATTCAGTGCTCATTGTTCTCATCAAGGAATGGAGGTCTGAGATGCTGGCATAGAGATTACTATCGTCTACAAATAAGTTGTATTTTATGAGTGTGCTGGCGTGGACTATGTCGTTTATGTACAACAAAAACAGTACTGGACCGAGAATGGAACCTTGGGGGACGCCATACAAGATTGGCGAGGAGTCAGATTGGTGATTATTATAGCAGACATACTGCATCCTGTTGGGCAGATATGAGGTAAACCAATTGTGGGACAAGCCCCTAATGCCGTAATGTTCAAGCTTTGAAAGGAGGATGGTATGGTCGACAGTATCGAAGGCTTTATAGAGGTCCAAGAATATACCGACTGTCATCAAAGGAGTTTAAGATGTCATTAGTAAAGGATAGCAGAGCACTCTCAGTCGACCTTCTACCTCTAAATCCAAACGGGGAGTCTGTAAAGATGTTATTGGCATTGCAGAAGGAATTTAGTCTCCTACATGCTAGCTTATCCAGTATCTTACTCAAGGCTGGGAGGACTGATATGGGGCGGTAATTCTTGGAGACCTTTGTCCCCAGATTTTTTTATATGCTGGGTGAACTTTAGCAATTTTCAGTTTATCCGGAAAGACACCACTAGTGAAGGAGGAGTTACAAATGTGTAGTAGAACCTGTAGTAATAAGTGGGCTACTTTCTTTATGATGCTCATTGGTATATTGTCTTCGCCTGATGCTGCATCTTTTGACATTTTTATGATGGCCAGTAATTTATCTGCTGTGACAAGGGATAAGAACAGCTCATTTTGCTGTTTGTTTTGCAGGTGTGCTCTAAATTCCTCATGGAGAGGATGGCGGGATTATGTAGCCCCTCATGGGACTAAGCATGGGATGGTGCGACGACACTGTTTAGTAACGAAGTAAAACCTAGGGAAAAACAGAAGTCTGCCGTTAATCAACTGTGTCTCCGCAAGCCGGCTAGCAGACCCTTTTTAGGGCTGTTGCGTCACTAAGACTCAGTTTTTATCAGCGACTCGCACACGAAAAACCTCTTTTGTGCTGGGGAAGGGGCACTACTACTTCAGCTAGCTAAACTACCTCTGATAAGAGTCCCTTTTGTGGCTATGGCTGCAGGGTTCAGCTTCGTTAATTTCTTTAGTAGGTCGCTAGGTCTACTGTGAAGAGAAGAAATGCTACCAGTCAGCCAACCACTTCGCGAATGTGGGATCAAAGGTGAGTTTACTGTAAACATGTGGTAACTTTGATATATATATATATATATATATATATATATATATATATATATATATATATATATATATATATATATATATATATATATATATATATATATATATATATATACAGGGTGATTCAGCAAAGTGTACATTAAATTGGAGGATGAAATCCATGGATAATTCTAAACCACAATGTCTCTATGGTAAACTATCAGATTCTGCATAGTTTCCATGCTACAGAACATGACAGTTTGATAGGAATGTGATGAAACTTACAGTTACCTGACATAAATCCCCCTGTGGGGTCACTTAAAAAGCGAGGTATATGTTACAGAGATTCGCAAACCGTGAGGAATTGTGGCGCCGTGTACAGAACAGTGTGACAAACATTCGCAACACCCCTGAAGTCTCTGAACGTGTGTGACGGGCTGAGCCCTGCATTTAGCAAGAGGGGCGGAACTTGAACATTTCCTCTAAATGTTAATAACAATACAAATCATGTCATCATTATTGTTAATAAACGTCACTAGCACAGTGTATTAGATGTTTCATATACACCCCATATACAGGTAGGTTTCATCACATTCCTACCAAGCACGTCATGTGCTGTAACTCCGAAACTATTCAGAGTTGACAGTTTGGTCATTTAGTCATTAATCTTTACTTATGTCTCAGGAATACACAAATCTGATTTATGAAAGGTATTTACTGAACACCCTGTACAGTATATATATATATATATATATATATATATATATATATATATATATATATATATATATATATATATATATATATATATATATATATATATATATATATATATATATATATATATATGCAAGTAAATCACTGTAGTTGCGCGTGATCCAGGTATATATGCTGATAACCACAAGGAAAGAAGAAAACACGAAGTTCCCTAGCGCTTTCGTGTAATTCACATCTTCAGGGGTGAGTACAAACTAAGGAGAACGATACGATACGAAGTCTTTAGTTAAGAGGTGAAAGAAGATTATTAGGGGTTGAAGGAAAAGTGGTGAAACTGAAATACAGTAGGAGTAGAAAGAATCTGGGCTCAACCAGATCGCTTCATCTTTCTTATTGGTATTTTATCTTTGTTCTGCTCCCTTGGGTCGTCAGACCTTTGTATTAATATTGGTTTATTTATATAATGCTGCTTATTATTATTATTTTTGTTATTGTTGGAGTTAGTGAGCCCGCCCAGGTCCTTGTGTAACTGGGAGGGTAGTCACATTTTTTTTTTTTGAGGTGTTAGTTAAGTGTTAGTTGTGTTAGTCTAAAGGTACACTGTATGGAGAGGCCTGCCAGGTTCTTAGTGGAGCTGGTTGGTCACTCTCATCTTTATTCCTCTAGTAATGTTTTATGTGTAAATGTGTATATTGGGGCAGGAGGTGGTTCAATTACTTCTTCCTGGCTGATGTAGCTGGGAGGGTAATCACATTTTTATTATTATTATTATTATTATTTTTTTTTTTTTTGCTAAGATGTTAGTTCAATGTTAAATGTTAAATATTAGTTATGTTAGTCTAAAGGTACACTGAATGGAGAGGCCTGCCAGGTTCTTAGTGGAGTTGGTAGGTCACTCTCATTTTTTATTCTCTCTATTAATGTTTTATATGTATATTGGGGCAGGGGATGGTTCAATTACTTTCTTCCTGGCTGATTTAAACCAACTGTGTTCTTGGAATTCTTCGTTGTCTATATTGTTTATCCAGTTTTGATATGTTTCTGTGTTAAGTTCAGTCACTTTTTCCAAATATTTACAGCTTTGTTGTGTATATCTACATTGATTGCTAAGAGGTTTGCTCTCTTGTGTAGCTGTTCATTATTGATGTGCTCTGTATATTTTATGTTATATATAAATCTGAGGGCTATATTTTGTACTGTTTGTAACCTTTTAATGCACGTTTTACTAAGGGTGTTCAATGGGATGGGTGGGTAGTCCATAATTGATTTGACAAGGGCAATATAAATCTTTCTTTTGTTATTAATGCTAAGGTTCTTAAAGCGTTTTATTTTTGATAATCTTATTCTTGCCTGTCGTTCTTTATCTTTTAAGTATGTTATATATCCTCTTTTTGTTAGTTTTAATCCAAGCATCCTGCCTTCAGTGTCGTATGGGTATAGTTCTTGGTCGACTATTACTGGACTTGTTTTAATCTTGGCTATTGGTATTATCTTGAATTTGTTCTTATTTGTCCTGATTTTCCATTTTTTCTCAAAATCATCTATGTTTTTTATCGCTCTTACCGTGTAGAGTGCCATAAATTGAGTTGATTTTCCTGGGTATGATACTATTTGAGTAATATCATCAGCAAACATTACATATTCGCTAAAGGGGGTAGGTTGAGGTGTGTCTGAAGTATAAATTGTATATAGTGTTGGAGAAAGGCATCCTCCTTGAGGTACTCCACTCTCAAGATTAAACATAGTTCCCATAAAGTTTCCAATTTGAATTTGTGCTCTCCTATCATCTAAATAGTTACACAATATTCTTAGCAAGTATTCGTTAAGTCCCAGTTTAAATATTTTATATTTTAAGCCTAAATGCCAAACTTTATCAAAAGCCTTAGAAACATCCCTTAAAATTATATTGATCTGGTTACCCTTGCTTTTTTCTATTGCAATTATTTCCGTTATTGTAGCTATTGCAGTTAGGGTATTTCTATTGGGCATAAATCCATGTTGTCTGTTGTTAGTTTTCCCATGTTGTGTTAAAAAGGCTATAAGTCTTGAATTTAAATTTTTTTCCAATAGTTTCCCGGTAATTTCTAATAAAGATATTGGCCTGTAGTTTAATATTTCCTTATTGTCCTTACCCTCCTTAGGAATAAATATCATTTTAGCATATTTTAGTTTGTCTGGAAAGTAACCAGTTATTAAGCATGCGTTATAAATGTTTAATAGTGTTTTTAAAATGTTTTCAGGTAGATTCATTATCATATTTCGTGTAATTCCTGTGAGCCCGGGGGCTTTTTCCTTAAACTTCCTCAGACAGTGCATCATTTCTCCCATGGTTATTATTTGATTATTAGGTAATAAGTTATAGTCTATATATTGCCTTGGGGTGATTTTATGTATATGTCTTCCCATTTCGTCATCTATCCTTTCTTCGTGTTCACTATCAAAATCTTCATTTTCTTCATCTGATATTTTAAAAACTTTTACCCATTCCCTGTTGAATGCTGACTCTTGTTCATTTTCCTCGTGCAGTTTTGTTCCATTTTGGTCTTTAATGTATGGTGTTTTTTGCTTGTTGTGCCCCATCATCTTGTTTATGGAAGTCCAAAATGTTTTTGTGTCTTTAGTCATGTCAGCCGCCATTATAATATCATTTCCTTTTTTATTGTTTGCTTCCTTACATGCGTCTCTTAATTTTATCTGTAGTGCTGTCTGTGTCGTATATAGCCATCTGTTACTGCCGTGTCTTTCCATATACCTGTTTATTTCATTGTAATAGGTCTGGATTAATTTAACTTCTTCTGGTAGTCTGTTGTTGGGTAATGTTCTAAAGTGTGAAATAGGAGTGTGTTTGGTTATAGATGTTTTTATTGCTGAGTGCAGTCTGTCCATTTCTGAGTCTATATCTTCTGTTGTTTTCCCTTGTAGGTTAATCGAGTGGTGATTACCTAAGTCGTCTTTGAAGCTGTCCCAGTCTGTTTTACTCATTTTCAGTCTCTTTTTTATTGGTATCTGTATGGGGCTTGTTGACAGTGTTAGTATAATTGGCAGATGGTCACTGCCTGTAAGAGGTCCTTGTATTATATGGTAATTGAAAAAGGCTTTGTTGTTGGTAAAAATTTTGTCTGGTGTCGATTGTGTATTGTGATTTCTCCAGGTTGGAAAGTTAGGACCTAGATGATTGATTTTCCCTAGATTTATTAATTGATTAAGGGCGTTTCCCACGACGTTATTATTTGTATTGTCAAAAATCCTATGTCTGGCGTTAAAGTCTCCTAAGTTGTACATCGGATGACTATTGTTAGCCAATTTTAATAGGTCTTCTATAGGTAAGTAGGGTCGTCTCGGTGGCAGATAAGTAGTAGCAATAATTACGTCTCCTTGAGTTGTATTTATTTTTATTGCTAGAAATTCATCCTGAAAGTCATCGATTAGTTTAAATTTTAAGTTTCTTTTAACCGCTATAGCTACTCCGTCATTTTTCTCGCCCGATTTATTTCTTTGGTTTACATAATAGTTAAAGAGTTTTATGTTGTTGTTTTCTGTCTCACCGTGACTGCTTATTAGTATAATGTCAGGGTCAATTTCTTGACATATATTACTTAGGTTAATTCTCTCGGTCTTCCAGTTTGTTACGTTGTGTTGTATTATTCTTAAAGTTCTTACTGTTTGTCTATTGTCCATTATTTCTTATACTTGGATTGTGACTGTTGGAGTGGAGACTTATCGTCCTGTTTCCCGCTTCTGACTCTTCTAAACTCTGACTGGTCTACTATTTTAAAGTCATTGGTCGTAATCTTTAGTTTGTCCGTAGTGATTAGTGACCAGACGTAATCTTCACTTAGGGATTTTTCTTGATATGTCCACTTGTATATCCCTCCTTCACAGTTTTTTACTATTGTCCCTCCTGTTGGTCTCGATGTTGGGATTCCATGTTTTGTTGTAGTGATAACTTTTAATCCAATATCTTCAGCAGATTCAGGTTGTATATTGTGATCAGTTTCCATCTTATCTTCTCTCCTCCTAATCCTTTGTCTTGTAGTCTGTCCTTTTGTTATTTCTATCTTCTCTTTGTCACTTCTAGTCATTTGTCTGGGATCTCTATCAGTCGCTTGTGTTCCTTGTGTATCGGCTGTTGCTCCTTGCTCAAACCTTTGTTTGTCTAGCTGTAGTCTTTCTCTCAGTTCGCTTGCGTATGTTGCCTGAAATAGTTTTTCGGATTGTGGATTCTCTGGAAATATCATCTCTGGTAGGTTATTCAATTTAAACATTTTCCTTAATTCCTCATTATATGATCCGGGTGCAATGATATTGTGCAAATGTGCATGGATCATACTAATCATTACTTTGTCATGTATTGGCTCACTTAAGTTTAATATGGTGGATTCTGGTCTGTGAGCCTCTTGGACCGCTCTCTTGGCTATTTCGACGTATGTCGTATCCTTCTTGTCTTGTTCCTTGTACTTTATCATATGTTTTTTTATTGGGCATGCCATTGCTAACGTCCTGTGTCCTATGTATGCATTCCCGTTTCTCTTACAGTTGAGACAGCCAACATGTGTGTTCTTACATTCAGTGTAGGTATGGTCGTCGCCTGCACAATCTGAGCAGTACTTTTTTTCTTTTTCTGGACAGTCTCTCGTTGTGTGTTCTGCATATTTGTAGCAGGAGAAGCAAGTTTGCAGACTGATGAATGTTTCCTTCTTTATTTGATGAGGTGTTACTGACATGTTAAATATTAGAAAGCCCTGTTGTAAAACTTTCTCAGCCATTGAAACTTCTTCAAAGGTAATCTTAAAAACATGAGTGTAGTCTTTGATCTTAATGACTTCTTCGATCTTCATCCACCTGTTTTGGCGTTCCAGTTCATCTTTCAGGTCTTCAGATGTCTTCCTCCCGATCTCTTGGTCGACTTGAAGAACGAAAACTGATCTTTTTGCTTTTTGCTCTGGTGGCATAACAACAACAAGGCCTTCATTATAAAATACATCTCTGGCTTCTTTGAAAGGATTTTGTCTGAATCAAAGTCATCTTTACAGATTACTTTGAAACCTTCGTTAGTGCTGAATATTCTTGTTAGTGGGACTTGCAATTTGTTGTAAGTGATTTCTGCCACTTTTCCTCTTCCAATAGAGTGTCCCTTATCTCTATGTTTTATTCTAATGCTTATATTCATCTTCCTTGTTCACATTCTAATCCTACCTATAACACAGGGCTCCTGCCTGGGAGCAGTGACCCCGCCCCCCCCTCTTGGACGGGCGTCGGGCTCGTAGGGTTCTGCACCCAGGTTACCTGTGACTATAGTGTATATATACAGAGGAGGGTGAGATCAGGTCCTCAATGGTCAGGTATTAGGTAATGACCCTACTAATCTTTAAAAAGCACCGCAACGGTCGGTAGTCAGGTCACAGAGTAAGGTGACCCAACCTTTTCACCTGGTTACAAATCTTCTTAATTACAAAATTGTCCAGTTTGTACATGCCATTACTCAAATTCATGTTGACTGCTTCAGTATATTTAATGAGACTAGATTCTATACTGTTCCTACTGTCAATTGAATTACAAGGTAATATTGAGGAGGCATTATCCCAGTCAATGCAATGCTTATCATCCCTCAGATGAACAAACAGAGCATTGGATTCCTGGCCTGTCCTAACACTATATTTATGTTCTTATGGTCATGGGTGGGCTTGGGATCAGTTCTATAAAAAGGTTTCTTAGTAATGTTCAGGCATTTGTCTATGAAAGATCTAGGGTATTTAAGGTTTGAGCCAATATTGTAGATATATTTATATTCCTCATCAATGAATTTGCTCATAAAATACTGTATCACCCTTTGCAAAGGAACATTATACTTTGAACATGAATTACACTCAGCTAAAGGAACTCTGTCTCTATTGCGAAAGTGTTAGTCTGCATTGTATTCTCTCCCAACTGAGATACTGTACACTTCCCTCCTTATCCCCTTATCCCCAAGAAAGACTCCTACCCCAATACACAGCTTCGCTCTCCCTCCCGTTCTTTGGGCGAATCCTTTGAATTCAGAGTTCAGTGTTTGGGTTTCAGACCTCAGAGAGAGAAAAGATTGGCAAGGGTAAGTAATAAACGCAGGAGTGGAGCCAACTGAACATACTATAGTTGTATAGATTAGTTTTCATCCACAATGCATTTTTTAAATTTCTGTTGAAACTATGGGTGTGATTGAATGCTAATATATGAGAAAAAAGTTGGTGCTATAAAAAAATAACGTCATTTTTGGAATCAGATTATCCAAAAACATATAAGCAACAAAAAGTTAAGATAAACACGTATTTCGCAAAAAAATATTACCTAGTGTAATGTTAATTGCCATAGGCTGTGTCGTGATTCAGTAACTTTGATCCTTTCTGTTTCTTTTTCAGATGATTATTTTGATTTTGATCAAGTCAGAGACGTAAGCATTTACTTGCATCACTTGCATCACTGCGTTGGTTTTGGGCCCAAACGTTTCGAGACCTACTTGTGGTAGAGGACGGAGTCTCTATTTCCTACAACCTGGAAACATTCATCCCCCTATCAGCAGAATTGCCAAAAATAGCGCAAGAAATTGACATGCTACGAATAAATCAGGAGAAATGTCCCCGTTCCAACTCTCAATTTAAGCTACATGGGCACCACCAGGTATCACATCTGGATGATAAGATGATTGGAGAAAAAGCTGGACTTAATAAATGAATGTTTTAGCATGTAAGTGCTCCACTGGCTACTCGGTCAAATGCCATAAATTTTCTCAGAGTTAAAAGAGGTTTGTTCAACTTAGGTGGCTACATCTTCAGCCAAGCGTTTGGCCCATTTTCAATTGCAGGGATTGGATGTTACTCTGATTTATCAAAACCATGTTATTAATATACATTGTAAAAGCTTTCCTTCAGTGCTTTGGCGAATGGTTTTCGGAGGTTTGAGAGTGAAGTAGATGATTTGATGATGCTCTTGGAGCTGTCATTTCATATTGATAGACTGTATTAGTCATTTTCTAATTTGAATGCCCATATAACTAAATTTGCTCAAGTACTAGTGAATGCTGCTGGTGGAGTGAGTCTGAGCTTGACTTCAATCCCTTCTTTCCTAATTCACGAACTGAACTTTATTATCTGATGCCGGAGGTTTCCCTTACCTTGTCCTTTATTGTATTATATGTCATATTTCGTTCTAAGATCCGATTTTCTTTATTTGAATTTTTCCCTTTTCCTCTCAAAGCTAATGACACTCTACTTACAGTATCAATGGTAAATAGTATTTGTATGGAGTCTGAGGATAGCATGTCTTTCGCTTACAACAATTATCAGGCTCTACCCAAGTGCTCTTCAGTATTTGATTCATTATATCTTTGCCCGACATTTTTATTTTCTGTTCTGCCAGCTTCCTTAGCTGAGTGTGAAACGGCCATTGTTCGAAAAATTTCTGTTCATCAAAGTGTTGGTTTATTCATGCTTCAGACTCTAATATATTTCATGCTCAAATTGGCCAAATACAATACTTTAATTTTATGGGAAATTGCTTGTTACTGTTATTTGCCCAGCTACTCCAGTTGTGACTTTTTTAGCTGAAGGTTATGATGCAATAAATTATTTTTGCGTTGTGAAATCAGAATCTTTAACCACTTATCCACCAGCACGTAGCCACATATCCTCTTAATTTCTCTCTTTATAGACCATTGTCAAATATTCCTGATTTTTCCTTGGGTGAGGTCCATATAATTTCTAACAAGCTTGAAATGATACTCACATGATTTTCCCAACAACATTTATTTTACCTCCAATGCTCACCCATATGTATTGTATCCGGCAGGACGTGGAGTTATTTTGATATTTCTCTTGTGACTGTTTTTTTTTTAATTTTGGTGGACGCTGGTTGGAAGCATGCCTGCAAGATATTCATGCCACAACGAGCTTAGTTGCACACTGATCTTTAAAAATATATACTGTAGTTTTTATCCTTTGCATTATACTCACCTATAAGTTTATATATCTATGTTGAAATGTTTATTTAATCTCATATTAATAAATTTTGGTTATTGTAGAAGTATGCATCTTATTTTGTATTTCTGTACATACTATGTTCAACTACTTCTTTAGATTATGTAATTATCATTCGATTTGGGCTGCTTTATATTCATGTAATATGTATTCTATTCAAGCTCGATTCCTATCATTACTGCAGCTCGCGCCCCTCTTTATGTTAATTTGAGGACAAATTCTAGGCTACACTGAGCATTATTAGTATGTTTTGATTCTTTTTAAAGTATCTATATTACATGTTGCATGTCTACCGAGATGAATGGTTGCAAGTCATTTGTACACAAAGTGGCTCCGATTGAAAAATCCCGTTAAGTCTATTAACACATACTTACAGTATATCAAGTGGCGGGTCTTGTCATTATAGCTATATGGCGACACGGGAATTCAACATCATGCTCCAGCCTTTGCCTATTCATATTGTAAATAGCCCACTCTGTCACCACCATCCGCTTTGGTAACACGCCTTACTTCTGTGCCTTGGGGAGGTGGGGCGGGGTTGTTATGTGTGCATGAAAACAACTCAAAATCATTCTTTTGATTTTTTGAAAGGAACATCTAAAAAAAAATTGTTGGTGGACATTCTGTAACCCAGCAAAAAGAGAGAAATTCAAGATTGTCGCCAAGACATTGCGATATATTAGGGGCTTTGAATCTTGCTGAAAAACCTCTTTTTGGTGAGTGAGTGAAGCTGTGAAGCTAGTGCACTTGCAATTAGACCTCATAGGATATCACCCTTAGGAGGTGACAAGGCCAATTTTAACACATCTATGTCAGTATAGGCTGCGACTAGCAGTTGAAGAAACTGGAAACAGAGAATGGGAATCTGCGCATGTGCCGCAAGCCAGTGAAGCCGCTAAACCCCGTACATCGTACATCGTGAGGACGTGGGGCCTTACCAGGGTTAGCATCCTCTATAACCTGCCCCAACCCGTCTTTCAATCCTCTGACTTACTGCGGGCGGCCCGACTGAGGTTGAACGAAGAGGTGATGCTGGCTGGTGGTATGATCTGCCGTAATGAAGAGGTATTGGCGGAGGGTCCCGACCAGGCAGAGTCGTTGGTTTTCGCCCTCCACCTTCCATGCCGGAACCGCTACAGGCTAGAGCCTGTGGTTCTCCCACTCATTTTTCGCCATGCTGAATCTCCATGGGCGAAGAAGGTCCAGTGGTTGAACCTCGTGAGTGCCTTGAGCTGGGAAGACCTAAAGCCGGTGGCCAGCGCTACGAGGAAGAGGGCCTTCTGCAGTACGCGGTCCTTTGACCGTCGGATGGTGAATAGATCCTGGGGTGAGACAGATATCAGACTAATCCATGTCATAGTAAAACCAAGACTATAATAAGAAGGACTGGAAAGCGTCTACCTTTACCAATAAAAAAAACGTAAGCCACTGAGCTCCGATCAAGGCAATCTGTTGGCAACACAGTTAACTAAAAGCCTGGGGCGTGTGAGGGTATCGTGTCTATGTTTCCATGGTAACCAGCGGAGTGAGCTTCTGTTTAACGTTTTCATGTTGCTATATATCATTGATCAAATAGAATTTACTGTGTGATAATGTATGTGTGTTTGTCAGTATGTATGTGTATGTGCATGTGCACATATTAAGAACGTCAAGGCAAAGCCGTCAAAGTAATATTATTAAAGGAAGGGTGCGGACCCCTGACACACTAACGCTATCTGTTGATCCCGCGGCTAACAATGTGCTATGTGGCTTACACGGTTTTCGCCTTGCTTTCCTGTCTTTCATATTATAGTCTTTGAGTAAAACCTTCATATAACAAGAACATAGGAAAAACAGACAGCATAAAGTTCAGAGACTCTCAGGCTAGGTTGTCAGTACAGTTCACAGGACTTAAGGAGTAGTACTTACCAAGCCCAGAAGTGTGAGGACTTTTTCCAAGGACCCGAAAGTATGGGGTGGTCTAGCAGGTGGTCGCTGGTGGAACAGGCTCCTCCTCAGCAGGGTAACCAACTTTTTTATTAATTATTAACCTTCACCCCACACCCGTAATCCAGGGGTCGGTGAGGGTAGCCAGGTCGACAGAGAGGGTCGGGATAGACCTGCCTCACTTGTGCGCTAGAGACGACAGGAACTCGAGAACTACACTTTCATTGAGCGTGGGAGCTCCCTGCTCCTTGAGGTATTGCTGGAAGGCTTTCCAGCAGGATTCGTATTGTCGAGTACTGGAGGAATGAAGAAACTCCACTCGTGTAAGTGAAGTGATCTCTGTAGCCTGGAAACGAGGGGATCGAAGAGGCAGGCGTTCCCCAACATCAGTGAATGCGGACACCAGCCGAGTTGCTCTGGGAACCATGGTTGAGCCGGCCAGTAGGGGACCAGGAGGACGACCTTCCCCATGAAGCTGTGAAGCTTGTAGCAGATCCGTAGCAGGATCTTGGAGCAAGGCGGTGGGAACAGGTAGATATAGGTCCACCTGTTCCAGTCTTCCGTGAAGGCGTCTGGGCCCCCGTGTGGAGTCAGAGTCAACCGACTCCAGTAAGCCGGGAGCTGAGCGAGTGTCTGAGAGGCTAAGACGTCCATCTCCGGCCGACCCCACAGCTCTATCAGTAACTTAAACCGACTCTGGCGTAGTGTCCACTCTACTGACGTCTCCTTGAAGTAGGAGAGAGTGTCGGCCCAGCCGTTCTCGATTCCCAGGACATGACGAGCGGACAGATGGATACTCCGGTGATGTGACTCCTTGAAGATCTGATCCGAGAATGACAGCAATTGGGCTGAGTGTGACGTGCCCTGCCTGTTGAGGCAGAAAACGGCTGCTGTGATGTCCATTTCGAAGCAGAAGGCCTCGTCCTGGGTAGTCTGGTTGTCCTCCAAGAATCTCCAATCCAAGTACAGCTCTCATACGTTGATGTGAGCAGCCCTCCACTCATCTGTCTAGCCCCCGAACTGCTGGTGACCTTGGAAGACTGGCACCCCCAGCCTACGTTGGAATCATCTGATGCTACAAAGAAGGTGGGAGCTGATGGGACCCAGAGAGTCCACCGGCGCAAGGCGTCGCGAGACAGCCAGGGGCGTAGAGGGGCGGACAAGTGAGGGGACATGGGATGTGCAAGATCCCTGTGTACGACCGGGATGGCTGCGTTGATCTCCCTGGTCAGGCGGTGGAGAAGCAGATGACCCAATGATACCACCTCTGCCGCATAGTGAAGCTGGCGGCGAGTGAAGCTGGCCGACATTGCGGCGACAAAGAGGCGCCGGAGTACCCGTCGTGCAATGTCTGAGGAGAGGAAGGTGTCACACTCCATCCCCAGCTACACCAGTTGTTGTGACTTCGAGTGGTTGATTCTGAGCCCATGCCCTCCGCCGTGGCCAGCGTTACCCTGGTGCTGGATTCGCCTTCTTCCTTCAACGAGGCCAAGATCAGCCAGTCGTCCAGGTACATGAGGACGTCTACTTTGCAGTGGTCAAGATCTTCACGATTCTAGTGAAGACTCTCGGAGCTAGGGAGAGACCGAAAGGGAGCCGGGTAAATTGAAACACGTCTTCCTTCACCTCGAAGGCCAGAAACTTATTCAACCTCCTGTGGATTGGGACGTGCCAGTAGGCGTCTTCCAGGTCGATGGAAGATAGCCAGGCCCCCTGTTTGAGATTGAGGTGTACCTGAGCCACCGACACCATACGAAAATGGTGTGGCTTGAAAAACGGTTCAGGCGGATAAGATCCACCACCAAACTCTCCCTGTTCGAGTCCTTCTTGGGAACAGAGAATAACCGGGACAGAAAGACACGTCCCTCTGTCCTCTCCACTACCCCCTTTTGCAGCATGGATTGAACATGCTCCTTTATGTGGCTGTTCACTTTGATCCATTTGTTGGGTGTCCGGAGTAGAGGCGGTCGGATCCATGACCAGGTGAGGCCTTGCCTGACGACCCTTGATGCCCAGTCGCCGGAGGGCCAGGAGTCGATCCAACCAGAAAGAAGGCTTCTCTCCGGGTGGTCAGCTGCGGGAGAACCACTGTTGCTGACCTTTCGCTGCCGTGCGGGGTGAACCAACCCTAGAGTGACCGCCTTCACAGTGAGGTTGCCATGGCTCGTGGGGACCCTGCCCCTGGCGGGCTCGAAAGGGCTGTTCACGGAAGTTCTGGCGGGGGTTGCGGTGGGAGGCCTGAGAGCGTCCCTGGTTGTTGGTGTGGCTGGGGAGCTGTCGCTGGCGTTGTTGTCATTGCTGCTTAGGGTGCCTCATCTGGGCTGGCGACTGGCGGGGGGCAATGACCGTGATAAAGGTCGGCTGCACGGCCAAGCATTCCATCAGGGCCTCCTCTGGGATCAGGGACGAGGCAAAGAGTGCCAACCGCATCCCAGTGTCTGAAGGCCTCCCGCCGGAGGTTCAGCCGGGACACTTCCGCCTTAGCCAGCTGAGGGCGAAGGTTGAAGGCCGAGGCGGAGGCGAGTCCGAGAGCTAGGGTAGAAATGGCCTTGTAGACGCCGGATGCCGAGTCTGGGTGGAGGAGGTTAGGGTTGACGTCCAATGCCTTCAACCCGGCATAGCGTTGAGTCAGTCCTACCATAATGGAGAAGGCGAGGGCCGCCTTCTGCCTCTCCATGGCATCCTTGGTCATGGTGGTTTGGGCTACTTCAGAGGTCTGACATGGGAGAGAGGATTGTGTTAATTTCGGAGAACACAGGAACTCCATCAAATCGTCTGGCACCCAGTCATCCTGTAGGGATAAGACTATCGGGGCCGGAGAGGGAGAGGTGATGTAGGAGCTGTTCTTTCCAGCCGCCGCTGTCCGGGCACACCTCTACCGTCCTGTAGCATTGTCACTCGGTAAGGACCTGCAGTGGATAGCACGGAACAGGAGGCCAGAGAGTCGAAGGCGTCCAGGGTCAAGAATGGGGACGTTCCTAACAGGGTTGGAACCATCTCCCTTCTCGACAGGCAGAGCTACCAGAACTGAAAGTAATCCTATCGTAGTTGTCCGCCCGTTATTTGACGTCTAGGTCGGACAGGGGAAAAAACACTAGGTCCTCCCCCCGCTTTACTCTCAAAAAAAAAAAAAAATGGACAGTTTCCTGTGGGAGCCAGGACCTTTTGTACGCCCCCTGGCTGATAATATCAACAGGTGTCATAAATTAGAAGGGAGCGCCTGTAGGTGCGGAGGAGGTACCTTATCCTGACGAAGGCTTGGGCATTGTAGGGGCTGGAGAGGTTGCTGAGACCTACTCCTGGTCCGAGTTGGAGTAGTCAGGCAGCCCCTGTGAGGACCCGGGTCCCCTCGGCTCGGAACCGGACTCCAAGAATACTAATGAGTCCGGGGAGGGTTGGCGAGGGCGGGATCTCCGTGCCACAGGATGTTGGGTGGAGGGGGCCTTTGACTGCTGCTGCTGCAGCTGCTGCGCCGCGAACAAGAAAGGCAGAGCCTCCATCAACTTCAGTGGCAGGGCTGGGGAGTGTGGGTGCACTGCCCGGGGTGGCCAGTATCTCTGGCTGTGGCGTCTGGGCGGCTGAGGACCGGCCTAGACTGAGCGATGGAAGTGGTATAGGGGACATCCTTTCCGGCGGTGTCGGGGAAGGTCGCCTGGCCTGGGGGAGGAGCTGTAGTAGATCGGTGGGGGATTAGGGTCCGTTCTGGCCGAGCCACCTGGCGAGGGCTGGTGAAGGTGAAGGTCCGGAAGGGGTGAGGACCTTCTCTCCAAGGACACTCTGAACTGCAGGTACAACCCAGCTGGGGCCCTGGCAGAGTCCCGGGGTTTGAGGACCGCCGCTTCCTCCTTGCATCCCGCTGTCCTAGGCGACCTGAGGCGGAGGTGCCTGTTGTAGAAGGACTTAGCGGGACTTCCCGACCGGTGACGGTAGCGACTGGAGAAGGAGCGGGCACTCGACTCCCGGAAGGGCAAGGGGGAGAGCTGTGGAGAACCTGAACCGCCAGGGTGGGGAGTGATGGGCTCCACTGAGGCCGACTGGGGAGACGGAGGAAGTGACCTCGGCCTGAGGTCCTCGGTAGCGTGGAGAGCACACCGTACAGCGACTCGGGTCGAACCTGTCAACAACGACGTATAGTCCAACCTATCGAAACCTGCCCGAACACCTCGGAGCCGAGCAGGGCCCCGTCTGGAGCTAGGTAAAGGATGAGGGCGAACAAATCTGCGAAAAAGAGAGGCCGGCGAACAGGTGTGAAAAAACACACACAAAAAAAAGGGAAGAAGGGGAGGAGGAGTTAAGATGCGAGAAGGGAAGAGAACCCCTCCTCCCACACACCAGCCCCAACTTAACCTGACCATAAAAAGTGGCCACCACCTGTCCTAGAACAGATAAGTATGGAGGAAGGTCCAAAGAACCCAAGTTAGACAACGAAACCGAGTAACGACTCAGCGCGTGGGCCTGACCAGAGAAAACACAAACAGAGGGTGAGGGAGAAAGAGAGAGTAGGGTGGGATAACCGATGCCTATCCGAGCAACTCGAAGAGGAGGAATGAGCACCAGCTCGGGAACCACAGCACAGCACATTGGGTAAAACAACCAACTAAGGGAAGCCCTTGGTCTGAAGTACCACACAAGAAGAAAAAAAGGGAGGAGGCCAAATAATGTAAACAGGGAAAAGCAAAAGCCTGAAAGATGGCCGAAGCCAGGAGGGCACCAAACAAGCCGAGCAACCGGAACCTAGAAAAAATAACACTCCCCCTCCTAAATAACTAAGAAAAGAAAACATTCTGGCATACTGCTGACTAAAAAATGCACATATGGTGCGAAGGACAACAGACACAAACCATAATAAGAAGTAAGAAGCTTAAGCAGGAGAAGAGTCTGGAATGTCTGCTTAACAGCAGGAGGACAGAAAAAATGGACATGTGAGTTAACTCTCAGTCAAGCAGTGACACGGCGCATGCGAAGACTCCCATTCTCTGTTTCCAGTTTCTTCAACTGCTAGTTGCAGCCTATACTGATATAGATGCGTTAAAATTGGCTTTGTCACCTCCGAAGGGTGATATCTTATGAGGTCTCATAGCAAGTGCATCACCTAAGCTCACCTCACTAAAAATATGTTTTTGTCCATGTCTCCACCTCTACCAGTAATGTTTTAACCAAAATATAAAGTGTACCGAAATTGTACCAATTCATCAAAAAATAAATAAAATTTTTTACCAAATTTAACAAAAATATACCCAAACTTCATTTTTCAGTAGACATGTAATTTTGGCAATTCCTGGTTTTGTTTTGTGTAAAACATTTGAAAAATGGTAAACATCAAGTAAAACACTTGCCATACATTTCTTGCCTCCATGTCATTATTGAGCTACTGGGGATGTTAAAAACGTACTCTTGATCAGAAAGCAGCATATAAATCATATTTGGCATATCTTAATTAGCTGGGGAATCTATAATTATAAGTTTCACCGAGGACGACTGCTGTCACCGAAACTGTTTGGATTATATTTTCATTTGTCAGTGTGGGTTTCCTTATCATCTGTATTTATTTAGGTTCCTGTATTTCATACACACAAAATATATTTTTCATGTTTTAATATTTATTATTACAAAATCTATATAGGTCTCTACTCAAATATATAAGCTAAGTCGCTATTTAAACTTTTAAGTAAAGGGGAAAAACGTTGCTATTTAAAAACATAACAAAAACCTTTTCTCACACGCAAGAAATTAAAACTTCTGTTATGTCCAAGAAATGCCTACTCTACTGATATGAATAGAATAAATGCAACAATTAACACCCCTAGTTTTTCTAACCCCAAAAATAAAAGTGTAATGAGGGGGATTTAAGTAGAAAGTACAAGATAGATTATTTAGTTGTAGGATTGTAAAGTGAGGAAGTTTGGTAGTGTGGCCGGTTATTTATTTTGCGGTAAATACGTTCTTAAGGAAATCCTTCTAAGCACCAATTCTAAGTACAGCTATTTATTATTCACTCAATGACACAGACACATTACTAGAACATTGTATCTAAATTTCTAGAACATTATATTTAAGTTACTAGACAATGATTCTCGGACACAAACATGAAATGGATACACTTCCCACCATAAGTAACTCACCCCATGGATAGCTCTGACAATGACTCACTTGTGACCTGAGGGAGGCCCAGCGGGTGCTGCTGGACTATGTCTCCTATGGGAGACCCTGCTAGCTGGAGATGCGGTGCTAGGGAGTGAAGTCTCCCTCCCGACTTCGACTAGTGGCGAGCGTGACTCCGTCTTCTATTGATAGTGTTATGAAAGCGATCCCCGTGGAGTGAGCTGCAGGGCCTTTATATTGGAGATCTCCAACCGGCAGATGACCTCTCCCAGTTAACACTAAACCGGGTGTGTCTTGACCGGGTGTTAGGTCGGGTAACAGAAGTGCCTGCTGGTTAGCAGTTCCTTGAATTAACAAGGTCATGACGCCGGGTTGAGCTGATCGAATGGCGTTGAGAATTCTGTTTCCCTTGTGAACTTGACCTCCCTTGGGTTAGGTCTGACCAGGTGAGTGGTCATGACGCCGGTCGGTAATGCTTCCCAATTATTACCACCTGGGTGTGTCTTGGCTGGGTGTGGTTTCTTTAACATGGCCATATCGCAGGGTTGACTCAATTACTTCGTGGCCCTCAGCTCTAATGGGACATGTCTTGCTGTCACTGTAGGGTGTGTCAACTAATGTGGGTTACCACGAGGGCATCTACTTACTGTTATATAAGAACATAAGAATGGAGGAAACTGCAGCGGGCCTATTGGCCCATACTGGGCAGTCCCGTTTACACCCAGCCCCTATTGCTCATATTAGCATCCAACCTATGTTTGAAGCTATTCAGCTTATTCGAATTAATGATGATATTTGGTAACTTGTTCCATTCATCCACTACTCTGATTCCAAACCAGTGTTTACCTATTTCACGCCTAAATCTAAATTTATCCAACTTAAAACCATTGTTACGAGTTCGCTCCTGGTTGGATAGTTTGAGTATCTTTGTAATGTCCCCTTTGTTTAGCCCTGACTTCCACTTATACACCTCTATCAGGTCGCCCCACTCTCTTCGTCTCTCGAGGGAGTGCAAATTAAGATGCTTTAACCTGTCTCTATACTCAAGGTTCCTAATGCCCGGGATTAGTCTTGTCATTCTTCTCTGAATTCTTTCCAATGATTCTATATCCATTCTGCAATACGGTGACCAGAACTGAACTGCGTAATCCAGGTGTGGTCTCACAAGAGCAAGATACAGTTTTAGGATGACCTCGCTAGTCTTGTAACTAACACTCCTTTGTATGAACCCAAGTATTTTATTAGCCTTGTTACGAGCAAAAACACATTGTTTACTTGGCTTAAGGTTCCTACTTATCATTACTCCTAAATCTCTCTCGCAGTCGGATTTCTCTATGGCATTGTTGTTCATCTGATATCTGGTTTCCGTGTTTACATCTCCTATACTGAGTACTTTACATTTGTCCACGTTGAATTTCATCTGCCATTTTTCAGACCATACGAAAAATTTGTTTAGATCTTCCTGTAGTTTTGCTGAGTCCTCGTCAGATTTAATAACACGTCCTATTTTAGTGTCATCAGCAAATTTAATTATGTTGCTGTCTATGCCTATATCTATGTCGTTTATGTTTATAATAAATAATAATGGTCCAAGTACTGAGCCTTGGGGAACTCCACTTGTGACGTTGCTCCAATGGGACTTAATACCGTTAATGCTCACTCGCTGTTTCCTGTCCTGTAACCACGCCCTAATCCATTTAAGGATGTTACCTTTGATGCCATGAGCTTCTACCTTTCTAATTAGTCTTTCGTGGGGGACTCTGTCGAAGGCTTTGCTAAATTCGAGATATACCACATCATAATTGTGCCCCTTGTCCACCGATTCGAAAACTGATGAAAAGAATGTTAATAGATTAGTTAGACAAGAACGTCCGCTTGTGAAGCCATGCTGGGAATCATTGATCAATCGGTGCTTCTCCAGGTGATTTCGAACAGAGTTTGAAATGATTGCTTCCAGTAATTTGCCTACTATTGATGTTAGACTGATTGGGCGGTAGTTAGAGGATAGTGATCTATCCCCCTTCTTGAAAATCGGTATTACATTCGCTATCCTCCAGGATTCTGGTACTACACCTGTTTTTAAGGACATGTTAAACAACTCTGCTAAGGGCATACTAAGCTCTTCCTTACATTCCTTTAATACTCTGGCAAATATCTCATCAGGACCAGGTGACTTATTAGGCTTTAGTTTGTCTATTTGCTTACTAACATCGTTACTAGTCACTACTATCTCGCTTAATTTATTTTCTTCACTATCTCTGAATAGAGTCGGTGCCTCGGGTATCATGTTTAAATTTTCGGTGGTGAAAACTGTTGAAAAATATTTATTCAAATTATTGCTCATTCCTCCATCGTTATCAGTGAGCTCGCCGGTATCTGACCGTATTGGTCCAATCTTTTCTCGTGTTTTAGTTTGATACATTTGGTAGAATCCTTTGGGGTTTGCCTTCGCCTCCCTTGATATCCTTACCTCATTATTCCTCTTGGCTTTTCTTATCTCGGTTTTAACCCTACTCCCCAATATCTTATAATAATCCTGGAGGTAAATTTCGCCACGCTTTATCCTTCTACCTATAGCCTTCCTTTGGCCAATGATGTTCTTTAAATAATTATTTATCTATTTAGGGTCATTGTTGTCTGATCTGAGTTTTTTGTATGGTATGTTCTGCCTCTGTGCATTAAGTAACTCATTATTTAAATTGACGTGGAACTCGGCAGTCTCAGATGTCGTTATCAGGTCCGAGTCATCTGTCAGGTTCACGGCCAAGAGCGACACCCCCTCTCTCAGTTGCCTCTTTAAACTATCAAAGTTTGCCCTTCTGAAATCTGGTACTTTAGTGTAATTTTCCTTAAGTCTGCCCTGAAAATCTAACTGGAATCGAATTTCTTTGTGATCGCTGTTTGCAAGTTCGTTCCCTACCTCGACATTGCTAATGAGGTTTTCTCTGTGGTCTGATAAACAATTTTTACAAAAGGCCCTGTTTACAAAAGATGGGATAAGCTAGTAAGAAAGTTCACATTTTCCCATAACAATTAAAAAGACAATTAATTGTTTTCCCTAAAGATTCTATTTACAATTCTTCATCTGAAGAATAAACTGCTTCTTTATCAGGCTCATCAGTAAGACTATAATTTTTCATTTGACCTGTAGGTTCCCAGTTATAGTAAGATGTATTTTCACCATTTTCTTTTTCTAGACTAATTCTATTAACTATTTTCTTCAGCCTATTTCTCAATTTTGTTTTATGCAGTTGTTCAGATCTATTAACTAATGCCAGAACTTTTAAATTACCTGAAACATCACACAAAAACGTGGAATGGTGCCTTTGAGGCCTACCAGAAGTGATAACCGCTACAACGCAATTTGTCCATAATTTGAAATAAGTATGAGTCTACATTACATTGAAGTAAAGTCTGAAAAAAGAATATTCTGTATCATTTTTAGGTAACAAATTTACTCAACTGTACGAGGGTGGCTGTAGCTCCGAAAAATGAACTGGACGCTTTAGGGTGACGGTAGGGGAGAGAGGGGGATGAGGACATCTCTGTCCAGGACCTATTTCGTGAGTTTCGATTTTATCCTCAGCATGTGAGCAAGTGAGATGAGATATAACAACTGAGAACTAATGTTTAGATAAATTTCCCCTTTACATATGTTGTTGAGTAAATTGTACCTGAAAATTACCCATTTTGTACCAAAATGTATTTTTTTTTCAAAATGTACCCAAATGTATCATAAATGTTAATAATTTACCAAAATGGTAAATCCCTGTGGCATACTGACTTTTATTCATCATAGGAACATGTTTTTGGTCAAAATACAGGTTTTCATGGAAATAGACGGGCCGAAAAAAAAAGGCTTTGAAAGGCCTTTTTTTTTTAATAGTTGGCACCCATGCTAAATCAATGTGCCCGTGGGTAAGGAATAATATAAAGGTGGATGCCCCTCTCGATTTTGGCTTTGAAGGTAATTTTCGAGGTCAAATTGTGCAAAAAAAAATAATAATAATTAAAAAAATATTTAAAAACTATTCGGAGCCAATTGGTCTGACAATATATTTAATGTTGCCACAATTAGTGATAAACAAGTATGTATGATGACACGCTTATTCCATCTGAATTACCAACTCAAGGTCAAATTCAAGGTAAAAAAATTATTTGGTTATTTGAATTGGCGAAAAAAACAGTGAGCAAGTATATTTATCAAAACAATTTCTTTTAACATGGTTACTGCCTTACAAGTTTGTTGACATGAATTAAGTCCTCACAATAACAGAATTATCACAAGTAAATCACAATGCAGTAAATATAGCCTCTTAACTATATAGATTACACTCTAATGACATCTACAAGTTCAGGTTTCATGATGAACAGCACCTAAATGCTGCACTGACAGTCACAATTCTCGGTATTACAATCACTTAAAGACAGAGTTATTAGTTCCTTTTAGCACATTCCAGCTTCTCTCAATTTCAGTCCGAAAGAGAGACATTTATCTACTGTCCAGCTTCGTTACAGCAACCGCTGTTGTCGAAACCACAAGCTGTCGTACACTTCACCCTTTTTCTGAAGCAGTTGTACCTAACTGTCTTGCACCCTTTCTTGCAACCACAAGCAACAAGCTTCCAGGCAGGTTTCAGGATTTGGAGGTTAGTCTTGCCTAAACTGGTAGGAGGGTCCCAAATTCCAACTTCCAAGCTAAGTGTCCACCGGATCTTCAACATTTACGTTGGCTTTTTTAACGTGGAGTCATATTTTGGCTTGATAATTTGCCATACAAATGACACACAAACTTCTCAACATCTGCGATATCCCCATCTAAACCAATGGCATGCAGCAGGAATGGATGGTCACTGAACACTTTCCAACAATAATTTTTCCCATGACCAAAGAAGGACAAGACTGTGTCACACCCCGTCAAAGCGTGAAAGCTAACTAGGTTGTCCTTGAATGGGGGCGGAAAACGCTTGTATACATCGTGCGCGGGGTAGTAAAAATCGGTTTTTAGCTGTTCTGCATAGCATCCATACTTCAAAGACCTTGGAGCAAACGAAAGGCATCAGCAGCATCATTACATTAATACATAAGTGTCTTTGGAACTCCTTTTAGGTTATCAGGTTACATGGATTTCGATCTCTTGTGATTGCCGACCTTTTGGCCATGACTCAGCTTTTGAGAGGGACTCTGCCATACCATCAGTTGAGTGCTGTGGAAGGTATTCTTCCCGTCTATGGTTAACTCTAAGACATCAATGTTGTCATAAGAGGAGTAAACCATTCTCTCTTTGACGATGGTGTCAGGGATGTGATACATCCATTCTCAGCATACATCTCCAGGATGTTCTGTGCAATGGTGGTGTCTATCCTTCTTACAGTGCAGATACCAGTAGTGTGATTTGGCGCATGGAACAGGACCAGGGGTACTTCTAAGCAGGTGGCTTGGTGCAGAGTAAGACTCAAGCCCATATGCTTTGGTGACAATTTCGTCGGTTGGAGACTGCATAAATTATATATACTGGCAGTGCTACACACACTATGTTTCACTTACTGGTTCTCTTCAATTCCCTCATCCACAGCATCCATTCCCCGAAAGATCAATCGTAGAAACAGGAACAGAATGGTAGACCCTGCTGCCATATGGCATCACAACAATAATTGTGACCAAGTCCCAGGTTGCTGACCTGACTTTCTGCCTCATTTACACACAATTGCAGGGTCTCAATTGTTTCTCTTACTTTGAAAACACAATATACATTTCTCACTCTTGATATTTGTGTTTGTTTATTTATGGCTCATTATTAATACTATTTTTATTATTATTATTATTTATAATTTTATTAGTAAGAATATATTTTTTTAATTACTATTTATTTTTATTAATTTTAATATTATTATTATTATTATTATTATTTTACTATATTTTTCCCACAGGCCTTGATATGGATCATTAAAAATGACCTGTGCCCGGTTGGGCTAATGCCAGTTATAAAAAAAAAAAAAAGTGTTGGGTATGACGCGATCAACATATTCCTAATCAAGTCCTTGCCATGTCTCGGAGTGTCGAGGAGTTTCAAGAAGATCTTGTCGAACCTCCAGAGCCACGTGTACCATATAAGGTAATATGCTGCTAGTGGCACACATCCGGACATCAGCATCTTCATCTTTATCAGACTCTGACACAGAGGTGACAGGACAGTGCTTTGGAGATGATGAAATCTGAGCTCTCTCCAGGGTACATCAGCAGCAGGCCCTTTGACAATGGGCGCACATAGCTGGCCTTTGATCCAAGTAGCGTTTGAGCATCTTCGTATAAGGTTGTTCTCTTGGAGAATTTCACAGTGATCTCTGTGTCATTACACAGACTCTCGTATTTGTCCTAGACGTCTTTCATTTCGTATACGTGACCAAAAGACAGGCCTACTGTCAAGTGTTTGCACAGCTTTGTCATGCACTCATTTTCAGGCCCGTTTGTTTTCTAGTACGTCTCTCAAATGTCACCAAACATGCCAGATGATAGCAGCCATCAGCTGCAATCAGATCATTCATCGCTGACAACCGTAAGCTCATGACAGGGTCGCGCTTGACATACTGGATCAAGTCATCTGACTTCTACTCGGCTTTCAAGGAGGGTTCACGAAATATTGCTGTTTCTGTGTTTATGGGACAGCAGAGCAACAGAAAAACACTACTACACAGACGACTGGCCAAAGAGAGAAGAGTTTGTTCCAGGAAAATGCACTGTAAAATATACTTCCTTGGTAACCCCCAAACGATGTACTTCTACCTACCTCCTTTACACATCAAGCTGGGACTAATGAAGAATTTTGTGAAGGCTATAGAGTATATACAAACAAGGTGATGGGTTCGTGTACTTGAGGGGAAAATTCCCGCAGCTCAGTGATGCTAAAGTCAAGGAGGGTATCTTTGTTGGCCCACAGATAAGAAATTTACTTCATGATGACGACTTTGAAAACAAACTGAATGAAAATGAGCTCGCAGCATGGAAATCTTTCACATCTGTAGTCAAGGGGTTTCTTGGAAACAAGAAGGAAGAAAACTATTATTGCCAACTGGTAGAGGAACTTTTAAAAAATTAAAAAAAAAACTTAGGATGCAAGATGTTCCTGAAAATCTACCTTCTACACTCGCACGTGGACATTTTCCCCGAGAATCTGGGGTCGGTTAGTGATGAACAAGGAGAGCGATTTCATCAGGATATTGGACGTAGTGAGGAAAGGTACCAGGGTAGATCGAATCCTGCCATGATGGGGCACTATTGCTGGTTTTTACAATCGGAGGGTAATACAACACATAAAAGGACGAAATAAAAAACAAATGCGCATACAGTGGCTAATTTAATTATTTTTGTCTTTTTATGATTGTTTTCATTATTTATTGAATTTTAGTGTGATGACGTGGAAAAAAGTAACAGGAATAACAGGATAAATGGCACTTTTCAGTTTTTGTATTTATTAGGATAATTTATATTAGATTTGGAAATTCGGCACTCGCTGTGTTTATCATTCTCTCACAAGTTACAATGAAATATCGAAGCTATTAATAAATGTGAATTAATTAATAATTTATCTTGTTGACAGGACATACTGTATGTATAAATATTTGCCATGATCTCATGCTAGTCTGTTACCTCTGTTTGCCCGTTGTAATCACTGATAAATGGTCCTGGAGTTACAGCACGGTACATAAGATCATAAGAAAATAAGGAGTCTGCAATAGGCCGGTTGGCCTGTGCATGGCAGCTCCTGTCGAGAGTTGCTACCTCTCTCTATCATCCCTGAATCTATCTAGCCTCCTTTTGAAACTTTCCAGAGTTCCCGCACTTACTACAAAGTTGCTAAGCTTGTTCCACTCGTCCACCACCCTATTTGTGAACCAGTTTCTTCCTATCTCCCTCCTAATATAAAAGTCACAAGAAGAAATGTTTTGGGGCTAAATCTACGAACCCAAATTGAGTTTACTCCTTTTATTAAGACAATAGTCTATGCACAATTAACTAATGGTAACACCGTAACTAACACTATGAACTATGATTGTTAGTATATCTGAAGCGCGTTATAGCGAGTTTTGTAAATACACACGCGGTGTGTCTGAGAAACCTGGAATGACTAAGTAACTGGCGAATAAACTGACAACCTGGCTAGTCAGTGTTGTGCAGAGGTCATATGAAAGACAATGAGGTTACATGACATGTATCGCTTATTTCAGTATTAGAAATTATTTACTAGATAGTATTTATTAGTCGCTTGCTCATAGTTTAATTACCGTGAGTGTAGTAATTACATAAACATAATGTATGCAGCCAACATTTATATAACCATTACTGTCAATTAGACAAGAGCTAATACATGACAGAAACTTGTAAAAATGTGTTTTAGCATACATACATTGTTTTATGACTGATTTTATACACTTTGAAGTTGGTGAATTCAAATCCACCGTTTGCCATTTTATTGAGATATTCAAGATGGCGACCAGGATGGCCTTCAGTTACAGAAATCACTTTAGGTCTATACAGAGGTTTTTGGGGACAAAGATTGTAAATAAGAGTTTGATAATTTGTTTATATCAATGACTATGGCCTTAAATGGGACTTCAATACATGTTTCAGTTCGGAACTCAAATAACTGTGAACTAACGTTCTATAATAGATTACAATCATTTTTATTAGCTTAGAAGATTTATAGTTAGACAAAATTATAAGATATTTGCACTTGTATATTTTGTAACATAAAAGGGTCACTTTCACCTGTATATACACTGTAATATCACCTCTACATACTCGGCACACTACACCTTACTATGAACTGCTAGTTAACCGAGTGTTAACTATGTGAAGGCAGGCACTAGTTGGAGATGGCTGCCTATTGATGGGAACACATCTTAAGCTGTTGTGAGTGCCCTCTAGGGTACGTGAAGATAACCCTAACCCTGGGTCCCGTGGCAATTTATCCCTGCCATTCACGGTTCTCGTTCTCCCCTGCAATCCTGTTGTGCGTTGGTGAACATACTGTAGCTTTTAATTCAGTAGCTTACCAAGTAGGCAAGACATTTTACGAAGGAATCTCTAAGAGAAGTGAACAACAATGTCATGTGAAGCAAATTGTCTGTATTAGAAGCTTAGATAGGCTCATAAATAAATTATCACAAATAAGTCTTCTGAATCTTTATTATCCTCATATAATGTGGTCTCTGTACGCTTATTTTGACAGTCTAAAGTACCGTGCCAAGCACAGAATATTGAGCATTGAGCATGCAAATTGTGCAGCAATACAGCTGCAACGCATTGTTGTACGGGGTTGTGATGATGAACATCGACAATTGATCGGTTTTATATTTTCATGTGTTACTGGTGTCACCTCGACTGGTAGTTTTACAGGGAACAAAATAATTAATGCTGCATCAAAGGACCACCCATAATTGACAGGATCACGCTGAGGAGGGTCTCCATTTCATGCTTACATTCAAATCATTGCCTGCTAATATGCTCGATGTATGTACAGTCTCGTTCAAGATTCTTCGAACACTTCTGGAGACAACTGACAACTGAGGCCGTTTGTTTACTATTTTACGTAGTATAATATAATACGAAAAAACAAAGCCCAACCATTAATTAAGCAACAGGGAACTAAGTAGCCAATCACCGATAACCTTATACATTCATTCATAATTTTTACTACGTACTATAGTAAACACACGGCCTTGAGTTGCCAGCTGTCTCCAGCAGTGTTAGAAGAATCTTGAACGAGACAGTACAATCAAAAACAAAAGTCGTGTCGCGGTTTTGTCGAAGATTAAATATAACTCGTGAAACATTATGAGAGTCCCCTATCACAAGGCAGAGCGCATGTACATGCTTAGAAAATGCTTCAGTAGTAGGTGGCAAGCATTTTAGCTCGGGGGCCGATGCATGGCGTTTGTTAAACATTTTATATATCAAAAAATCATACGTGACAGATATTGTGATATTGTGTGGTATGAGACCCTAACAAGCGGCAACAAATGATGTAGCCACAGTAAGAGCATCTTTCATGTTAGATTCAGGTTTGCCAAACGTAATCAACCGATGACTAAGTTTCATTACTGGATTACTTTCATTTTTCCAATGTTCCACAACTAGGCAACAGTGCCACATTCAGAGAATACATGTGCTGCTGGTAAGTCACAAACCGATTCCCTGTGTTTCTCACTAGTTACCTTGGTATCGACAGTGGCCCTACTTGATCTGGTTCCAACCATCGACAGTTCGCATGTGATATCTTGGGAAGAATAAAAGTAAACCAGCAACACAAATACATCAGTGTCATCACATATCACTTCAATAGAGTCGATTCCTCTGGAAGCCCAAGAAAAAACACACGCTGTACAATAATAACATCTGCTTCTTCGTGAGTTATTCCTTGATCCATAATGTCAGTAGAACCATCCTAGTGGACCTCAAATGGCACGCGATCATGGCCAATAATAACGAACCTTCTGTCGTTCTTCGGGATCTGATCTGCATTGTGGCGTAGATATTTAAAGAATAGTTCTATTAGCTGCACCTTGTTCTGTGTGACAGTGAGAACTAACTTTTTTGGTGGCAGTGGTGTGCTCAGTGGTCAACTGTAGGCATTTGCTTTTACCTTTTCCTACTAAACTGTCGCATTGAATTATTGATGCTGCTTTTATAGTACCTGTCAAACATCAGATGAATCTTACACCTCTCTAACACGTCACAAAAGTAAACACCAACATTACTGATGAAATTTCAACTTCCCATGTGAAGTCCAAGACATGATCCATAACCTAACGCAACCATCTACTGTGATTATATCTGCCGGTGGAACCAGGTGAGTGAGAGATTTTCACTTGCATTGTACTCTTTAGAGTGGACTTGGTTTTGGTAGTAAGCACGTCACCTTTGTTTTCACATGGATGGCGGAGCTGAAGACAACACGCCCTTTAGGTTAATGTCACGAACGCTCTGTAAGTCAAGGATTCTGGAGTAAAGCAGTGTACAGGTAGTGTCAAAGACTGAAATCTGTCCTACTTTGATGTGTTGCCTAGAATCAAGCGTGGTTACAATTGTTTTGCTAGTAGAAGCTTTCTGGTCATGTTGCTTCATATTCATGCATCTGGTGTTTCTCTATTGTGGTAGACTGATCTATGTTGAAACCTGTTATAATGTTCTCAATTCCTTAATGGGGTCAGCTATCTGTAATGGATAAATACAAGCTTCCAGATTTATAAAAAAAAAATTATCTGTCTTCTGCGTCAGTTGCTTTGAGAGATGGTAACGCTTCCCTGTGTACAGTGATGGTCTTTTGCTTATCATCATTCTCATTCATCTATGTCGGTCATTTACCAGTAGTCTACATACGAGTACTGTATCTGTTCACTGAATGCCCACCGTTTCAAAATAGGGCTGAAGGATGTTTCAATTTATGCCACCAGGATCATGGCCCTACAGTATCTCACAAATATGGATTATATATAAACAAATCGAACCAAATCCCATTCCATAAGCTTGGTTTATGTCTCATTACGTGGTTGCGTTTAAGAAACTCTCCCAACACTTCTTGTTGGAGCTTTTCCATCAAACGAAGAAGTACAAGCAATACTTGGCATAGTTGGAGTGATCAGAAGCAAAGAAGTAAGGATCGTCTCTCCTTGTTCTGATAAGACAAATGGAGATAATATTTAACTTGAAACCCAAATGTATGCTTATATCAATATTTGCCAAATGAAGAAAACCCCTAGCCGTAAAGTCCTGATCCCACCGGAAATAAGGATCATCCATTAGAGTCTTGATATATAGTAGCAATAAGTGTGGACAACGAAGACGCTAATTAATATCTCTATTTTCCCATGATGGCAAAAGGTGTTACAAATGGAGAATTTAGAAATAACAAAAGATAAGAAATGATTTTAGTAGACTTCTATAATGACTCAACAGCCAAGATCGGCAAAGGTTAACAACCATAATGTCCAATCAAACAAGTTGTGATCCCTAAAAAAAGGATAAATAATAGTTTAATAGTCAGTTGTAGACAAGGAAACTACCTATGAGGGCATTAATTACATAATGTATTTTTAAAGAACCATACGTAAAAGACAATACAAGAAAAACCAAGTAACAAGGCACTCATAAAATTAATGGAAACTGCTGTACAAAGATAAATAACAGAATATCAAACTTATAAATAAACCAAAATTATATTTAGTATAAAGTTAATCACTGGTGCTGACAGGTAGACAGATATTGAAGCTAAAAACTAAATTTGCACAAAAGTTATAAGTCCGAGAGCTAAGAGTAAGAATTAACGTTTAAAATATGGGTAGGACGGAGATATGATGAGATAACTGTTTCATTGTTGGACATATTGAGGCATTAAATAGTTTATGGAAAGTAGAATTGATGAGAACGTGGTGTTGTCATTATCTGACCTTTTGGGCAATTTTAATAATGATTATTACTTCGACTTTGCATCACAGTTCTGGAAATATTTTCCCGAGGTGAGAGAGATGATAAGAGTTGATTTCAAATTTCGTCAGATCTTCTCCAGAGATTTCCATAAGAATAGCCAACAGAAGGAGGCGTTATATAATCACCAATTTGAATCGCACTTTCAAAATGCAAATGAGCTTGTTACTGGGGCAACTAAAACAAACCAGACTAAATTCATAGTTTTGCTACCATATAAATACAGCCTTTCCTCATATCATGAGATCTTTATTGAATGCCGGTTTTGATCTCCTGATTTAATGTATTGAAAGTTTTATTGCGCCCCAGTCCCTCAATCCTAAGCCGCCCTAAAAAACACTCATCGGACAAAGTGATGTTTTATTCAGCCTTTAAGAGGTTAAATCTCTTTACGAAAAACATTTATTTTCATATAATATAAAGGAAATTTATAACACATAACATAAATACACTTACAACCTAATTGGAGCCTACCATTATACCACTGACCCACCAACAGTCCTAAACCATAAGGGCTTGAAGAAGAGAGAGGGTATATACTACCTCAACCAAGCCTGGAGAAGGCAGAGGGCCTGATTCAGCAGGGGTGGCCAATGCAGCTGGCTCATTGTTACGCCCATTCAAAAAGAAAAAGATGAATGCTGGCCTAATTCAAGGACTTTTGCATACTTCACTGCAGGCAAGGTTAGAGGCAGCCTAATGGAAGAAGAATCGAATATTACCGGAAATACAATGGGTAGATAAAATAAGCTAAGCTACAGGTCAGGCAACACTGAGAATATACATGTTCAGGAATGCACCACCTAAACCCTGGATGGGGCTGGTATTGTCTTTCTGTCGGGCTTCCAGACGTATGATGAGCACGTGCCTTGGCCAAGTGGCACTCTGTCCAAGGCTCATGTAATCATAGAAAACCCCATACGAATAGGAAAAGGTTCACATATTATTGATATAATATAAATACAAAATAAAATATAGATAGAGTGACGTTCCCTTTGACAGTTTACATTATAACCGCAAAATTAACCTGCTATGTCATGCTTGCCCCCCCGCACCCCCCAGAATGGTGTATGGATGTCATTGCCTTTTTTTCATTCCTTGCATTCCTATTGCTTTCTCTTCAGTTTACCTTCCTCGTTCTGTTTTCTTTGACACTTTATTGTCATTCTTCTTTCTTTAACACTGGAAGATCTTTACCTCTTAATTAGCCTCTCTCTCTCAAAATCTCTAAATAGGAATAATTGCCCATTAACTATAAATTCCAAGCATTTATGTTTTATAAACTCTGTTTGTCCATATGATCATAGATCAACAAATTATAAGAAGATTCTTATAAAAATGCAACGTGTTTAACCTAACGTAAATCTTACCACTCAGTTATAATTACACAAGATAGTAAACGATGTCTTAAAGAAATAGAGCATCATTTACATTTACAAATTTATATATATATATATATATATATATATATATATATATATATATATATATATATATATATTTCCATGTTATGGACTTTCTATGATAATTTGTTCTGCCAGGATTCGAAACCACGTACCGCACGATTAAAGAAATATACCAAGAGTTCGAGCCGCATTTAGTACCCTGTGTATCTAGCGCGGTTAGCTTCCCCAGGTCACAGTCATGGCCCGGCCATGGGTTCAACTGGGTTGAGGTTGATTACATATATTCGCATATTAGGGTGGTCTCTGTCACAGAGCCGGCAAAAGGTTTCATTTGTAGAAACATTACCTGTAAATTTTGTCATATATCTTAACACCTGCTCAAGCCAAATGAACGAATAATATTATTTACACTTAATGTCTTATAACACATCATTTCCGAAATTTTAAGCCCGGGCCACCTTCCTGTAATTCATTAGTCTATGGGTATTAGCTGCTCAATACGCAGGGCCGCAAGGAGGACCAGTCTCACTGTCGCCCAGTAAGGTCTGGCTTGAGAGCATTAGGGAATGATTTCGTGGTCATAACCGCCCGGTTGATACCGCAGCGTTCGTCCTGCAGATGTACTGAGAAATCTTGGACAAGCTACTCTTCTACATGATCATTGATCACAGATGCTTGTACACTGGCTTTTGCATTTTGGGCCAGGACCTTCCCATCTTTCCACTGGTTCTGTACTGGGAGGGCCAGGAAATCCGTATCTGTTGAGCTTTTAGGTTCTTCACTTGGAGGTGTCTGGATTGATTGTAACCCGTTTGATATGCTTTCTTCCAATAACGATGTTCATAGTCAACACATGCGGTCTCATCGCTGGGAGAACATCGTCATCAAAGAAGGCCATGCAGCTAACCTTGTGACAAGCAATTAAGAGGGTGTTCCCATCATTTCCTTGTGAAAGTTGCTCGACATGGCATCGCTGATGCATCAGTAGTCTTGTATTTGCTAAACATTAGATCTCATTCTGGGTGCCCTTTGCAGCAAGTGAGCAGCTGTCCGCCTTCATATATTCGGGCAAAAGAAATGCAAACTTCAATCTCTGCTCTTTCTTGGAGTAAGCTTAAACTGAAAATTTAATAACCACATTTTGAAGTAGGAATAAATGGTCTTGTCATCCATCGTGCTTGTGCATTGTACCAGGAGCAGAAAACGTACTCCTTATAATGCGAGGATGTGCCAAGAAGATGGAGGTTAGCTCTGTGCAGCCCGATAATCATCTCGAAGCTGTGTCTCCAATAGAGCCTTCCAATCTAATTCACACTTCAATTGTTTATTCCTTGATAGAGGAAGCGGGATCCGAAAGGTCATCAGGCAATTCCCCCAGTATAAAGACAACACCAGAAGCATCAAAAAGTGACATACATAGCAGTATAACATTATAAAGGCCTACTAAAGCCCAAGGAAGGCTGATATCTTAACATATAATCACATTATTTACAAAATATCTGGCCAGTATGAGAGGATCATCGCCCGTCAGGGGGTCGGTGGGTATCCAGGCGTCATGCTGCCAGTGTGTGGGGACACTCCGAGGAGGAAAAGAGGGCGGTACAAGGTCATCTTCAGACAATGCAGAGCGTTGCTCAGGGGATGCAGGGATACCAACTCCTGCCAAAAGTCATACCCACTGATGATACGGCAGTAATCATGTCCCCTTCCATGACTCCTTTCTCAGAGACGCACAGAGATGTCAGGGGTTTACGGATGACATCGTACCAGGTGGGCGGGGAGTTCCAGGGGATGGCTGCTTCCTGAGCCTGTTTCCAGGCGAATCTGGGGTTCGAATCTGCAGAGTGTCTGGAGGAACAACGTATTGTGTATTTGTTGCAGCTTATTCCTATGGGGCGTTGATCACGCCCTTATCTTCAAGATACCGATAAAGACTGCATTGCTAGGAATGTCAGCGACGCACGCAGCATCCTGAAGTGTGGATGTTAACCCTCGTATTCGGAGAGGATGAGGTCCTTTTTCCCTGACACAAATGCGATCCTGTCGAGAGCA
>NW_024734940.1:1346357-1369310 GCF_018991925.1 Homarus americanus | reverse complement strand
TCGGGGACGCTAGGGAGCTTCAAGACGAAGTTGGATAGGCACATGGAAGTGCTGGGATGGGTGTGAAAGGGATCTGCCCTGTATGGGCCAGTCGGCCTCCTGCAGTATCCCACTTTCTTATGTTCTTATGTTCTTATGTTACAGCAACCGCTGTTGTCAAAACCACAAGCTGTCGTACACTTCACCCTTTTTCTGAAGCAGTTGTACCTAACTGTCTTGCACCCTTTCTTGCAACCACAAGCAACAAGCTTCCAGGCAGGTTTCAGGATTTGGAGGTTAGTCTTGTCTAAACTGGTAGGAGGGTCCCAAATTACAACTTCCAAGCTAAGTGTCCACCGGATCTTCAACATTTACGTTGGCTTTTTTAACGTGGAGTCATATTTTGGCTTGATAGTTTGCCATACAAATGACACACAAACTTCTCAACATCTGTGATATCCCCATCTAAACCAATGGCATGCAGCAGGAATGGATGGTCACTGAACACTTCCAACACTAATTTTTTCCATGACCAAAGAAGGACAAGACTGTGTCACACCCCGTCAAAGCGTGAAAGCTGACTAGGTTGTCCTTGAATGGGGACGGAAAACTCTTGTATACATCGTGCGCGGGGTAGAAAAATCGGTTTTTAGCTGTTCTGCACAGCATCCATACTTCAAAGACCTTGGAGCAAACGAAAGGCATCAGCAGCATCATTACATTAATACATAAGTGTCTTTGGAACTCCTTTTAGGTTGTCAGGTTACATGGATTTTGATCTCTTGTGATTGCCGCCCTTTTGGCCATGACTCAGGTTATGAGAGGGACTCTCTGCCATATCATCAGTTGAGTGCTGTGGAAGGTATTCTTCCCGTCTATGGTTAACTCTAAGACATCCATGTTGTCACAAGAGGAGTAAACCATTCTCTCTTTGACGATGGTGTCAGGGATGTAGATACATCCATTCTCAGCATACATCTCCAGGATGTTCTGAGCAATGGTGGTGTCTATCCTTCTTACAGTGCAGATACCAGTAGTGTGATTTGGCGCGTGGAACAGGACCAGGGGTACATGTAAGCAGGTGGCTTGGTGCAAAGTAAGACCCAAGCCCATATGCTTTGGTGACAATTTCGTCGGTTGGAGACTGCATAGATTATATATACTGGCAGTGCTACACACACTATGTTTCACTTTCTGGTTCTCTTCAATTCCCTGATCCACAGCATCCATTCCCCCAAAGATCAATCGTAGAAACAGGAACAGAATGGTACACCCTGCTGCCATATGGAATCACAACAACAATTGTGATCAAGTCCCAGGTTGCTGACCTGACTTTCTGCCTCATTTACACACAATTGCAGGGTCTCAATTGTTTCTCTTACTTTGAAAACACAATATACATTTCTCACTCTTGATATTTGTGTTTGTTTATTTATGGCTCATTATTATTACTATTATTATTATTATTATTTATAATTTTATTAGTATTAATATATTTTTTTAATTACTATTTATTTTTATTAATTTTAATATTATTATTATCATTATTATTATTTTATTTTATTTTTCCCCACAGGCCTTGATGTGGATCATTAAAAATGACCTGTGCCCGGTTGGGTTAATGCCAGTTAAAAAAAAAAATGTTGGGTATGACGCGATCAACATATTCCTAATCAAGACCTTGCCATGTCTCGGAGTGTCCAGGAGTTTCAAGAAGATCTTGTCGAACCTCCAGAGCCACGTGTACCATATAAGGTAATATGCTGCTAGTGGCACACATCCGGACATCAGCATCTTCATCTTTATCAGACTCTGACACAGAGGTGACAGGACAGTGCTTTGGAGATGATGAAATCTGAGCTCTCTCCAGGGTACATCAGCAGCAGGCCCTTTGACAATGGGCGCACATAGCTGGCCTTTGATCCAAGTAGCGTTTGAGCATCTTCGTATAAGGTTGTTCTCCTGGAGAATTTCACAGTGATCTCGGTGTCATTACACAGACTCTCGTATTTGTCCTAGACGTCTTTCATTTCGTATACGTGACCACAAGACAGGCCTACTGTCAAGTGTTTGCACAGCTTTGTCATGCACTCATTTTCAGGCCCGTTTGTTTTCTAGTACGTCTCTCAAATGTCACCAAACATGCCAGATGATAGCAGCCATCAGCTGCAATCAGATCATTCATCGCTGACAACCGTAAGCTCGTGACAGGGTCGCGTTTGACATACTGGAGCAAGTCATCTGACTTCTCCATTGTCTCCGCTCAGTGCAGTTTCTTTGTGGTTTTCTCTTGGAAAAACATGCAACTGGTCCAATCAATCACTGGTGTTGAACGTCTACGGGTTGCAGGAAAAACCTGAGAGCCTGTACTTTATGTGGTCGCCGATTCACCCATGGTTTGCTGCTGACTTCGCAGCCTTTTGAGTGCGCTTTCAGATGTGAATGCAGAGTAGCATAATTTATGCCACTTGAGTTCCAATGCATTGAAATCATCCTTGGAATGACTTTCTAGTCTTTGTATAACATCAAGATACTATGTATCTCCCAGGTTCTTTCTCTCATCGCCCACAGTCATAGATATTTTTTTTCCTTCTGCTAATGTTGTGCGCAGGTCACCAACGCTGCTTTAGCAGAAGCAACAATCTTCACTGACCACGTGACGTTTCCTCTTGCGCCTGATGACAGCGACTGGGTCTATTGAGAATGAGCTCCTTATCTGCAAAGACAACTGGGAATGGCAGTATGTAGTAGGCACAGATATATTTAAACAATTTGAAACATACCTATCTTTCAGCAGTATTACTATTTTACCATCTGTCACTATCTGCACTTTAAATTGCATATACTAAACTAATGTCTGGCCAGCCAGTGCATTGAAAATATTCAACATGCTAATACTTGTACTACAGTAGTAGTAGTAGGCACATGCGCACCTCATCCAGCAAGCTAAATGTATTTTTAATGGAAATAAAGACACTCAGAGTCATAGTTCTATTCATTTATTATCCGTAAAAACATAAAAATCTGTTTTAATGTGCTAATGATACACCTTTAAATACGTTGTTACATAGAGTCACCATTGAAATAAAAAAAATCGTGATTTAAAAAAAAATAATCTCATTTGTGACCTTGTCTGTGACCTTAAAATCCAAAATTGAAAGTGGCAACCACCAACATCTTATTTGGCATCCGTAATACTACTTATCTAGGGTGGGTGCCTGCTATTAACAAAAAATGCCGTTAATTTTATTTTCTGGAGGACTTTTCAATGTGGTCGACCCACTGTGAGTAAGGATTCCAAATTTGCTAACTGCAAACCTGTTTTCTTGGATATAGCTGCCAATTCGTCTACATTTTATTTTATAAAAGCATATTTTCACAGTAAAGGGATTTTTGAAGATGTGTTTAACATCTATGTTTATTTCGATACTACAATATGTAACATGAAAATTAATCTTGTATTCAGTGGTTTATATTTTGCATGCTTAAAATATCCCAAATATACTAACTAAATATATGTAAGATCACAGTAAATATAGGTTTCTAGATAATGCTGTCAATATGGCGTCTTTTATGATGATGAAATGTAAGAAACTATGTGGTATATTACAAACGTTTTGTTGAAATTATTTTTAAATTGAAAAGAGCAAATTTAAAACAGTGTTTCTATAATGACAAAATCCAGGTCAGAGTACTGTATTTATGACACAAAAAGTAATGATTGTTCACAATTTAAATAACCCTCCATGTGTTTGTAAAATACATCTTCTGAATCACACGTAATTTCATGCAAAATATGTCTTGTTTATACAATAGCAATAAATGGACAACTGAAAATGCTACTTCTTACTATTTTGAGTACCATGTACACAATAATGCTCCAGTCAAGTAACACCTCCATTTAAAACTAGACAAAATGAGGATTCTTGCAGTTGCTCTGAAAGGTGCATTTGTAGCAGGTACTGTGAAGCATGGAATGGTGTGTTTTCGACATGGACACCTCTTTGTGGCACATTTTTCACACATATATTTTTCACACATATCTCTTGAAATTCACACGCTTTAAGTAGTTCATTTTCTCAGAAACCATACAGTATGATTTAGGATCCAAACTTGGTCCGGTAAGGCAATTCAAATGTACATATGTAATAAAGAAAAAAGGTAATATGTTTCCTCTTGTTACACGACTCGTTGGAGGCAAATCTGTAAATGTCTTCGTGCTTTGATGGTACATGAATTAAGATAATTATCTTAATTCATCCCTGTTACCGAACTTATTACCCAATTTCAATAGATGCACAAAGTTTATGTCCTCTGGGAGAATGCACAGGAATGTACCATGTTGTGTCCCCAAGTCCATTTCATATCTATATCTGTTGAAGCCAATGTGTATGTAGCAGACACCAGAAATATGCAAATACCACAAAAAACATTTATCATTTGACAACACAATGAGTCTTTCTGTCCATTTTGTTGTTGCATTTAATGCATGTGGAATCAAGCACAGGTTTGCTTCCTCAATATCCTTATGAAGCGCTGGAAGTGAATGGATGCCTCCATTTTTAATCAGCTGCAAGGTTGTATGTCAGTTTCACCTAGAATGCCCATTCCACTAAGGATAACATCTACATTTGCAAACGTGGCATCAACACAATGGATGATGTATTGTCTAAGAAGTTTCAGAACTTTGACTTTGTTGCTGGATAAAGTCAAGGAATGTGCCATTAACGATTTGCACTAATTGCCAGTTTTTCAAATCCAGTCCAGAAAGCTGCCACACATATTTCCAAATGTCCTAAGATTCTATAAAGAAAGTCGTCTGATACATGATATAACATCCACTAGAAGGGTGGTTCGAGCTGGAGGTCAAATATTCTGCTTTTGTTAAGAACGTTTTCTCAAGTTCACTAACTTACTTTTTTTCTGGCTTATTCATGAGGCCAAGAGGCGTCAAACAAGTAACTAATACCGAGATTTCATATTAGCGGCCATTTCCAATAAACATTTTTGCAGTGAATCTGCATACCTTTAGTTGGCCTATTTGGAGTCCTTACCTATGAAAACCTATGTTATGACCTAAAAAACATGTTTCTATGATGAGTAGAAGTGGAGATATGGACAAAACCTATATATTGCAAACTTGTGGCGGCCGTCTTGAATTTCTCCCTAATTGCCGAGTTATGGAATGTCCACCATTCATTTCTTTTGTACTTTAGATGTTCCTTTCACAAATATTATAAAATTACTTTATAATATTGGAATTAGTTAATTTTACGGCCACACCACCCCTTTAAGTATACTGTACTGCGGTGTCCCTTGGGACTCATTTAGTTTAAAGCTCGGGTTGAAACACGACGACCCTCTTCAAGGGAAGATGTTGTTTAATAATACCGGCGTAAAGCACAAGAGAACAAGGTACTGTACATTGGTGTTCTAGCATCGATTCTTTGCTAGATCACTGTTGGGTCATAAATTAACAACTCGACTTATATTTCTACTGGAGCGCCTTCGGACTTCTAGACAATAATACAAGTACTAAAGTTACACTCAAAACACCCAACAAGTCTTAACTTGAAGAAAATCAAACCAAAGCTGAAGATAAAAATACTTCCAGTGTAAGTGATATCATAGTCATAAGCAATACGATGTTCCTGTTTAGGACAATTACACTAGTTGACAAGGGTTCGGTAACATAGATAAAATATTCTGCACTTTATTAATTTTGGGGTGCTGATTTCAAATAAGGCACTAAATATGTCAGTCACGTCACAGTTTTATGATATATGTGCATATGTAGTGTAGGAATATAAGATACGTGCTTGTGTTGGTAGGCATACAGGTATATTAAATGCAAGGTTAGCAATACTGAACAGGAGAATGGAAAGAATACAACGCCGAGGCTGTGTTAATTCACCAAATTCACCAAATTGAGTATCCAATATACCTAAGGCAATACGGCCCGTTCCTCACGGAGAAAGCCTCCCTATACCTTCGGATGAGGAAATTGAGGAAGAAATCCCAGAATCATCCCATGACCCTCTTTTTATTGACCAGACTTCCGGTGAACCACATTTTATAGAGAAAAGTGAACTTAACGATCTTTTACATGATCTCCGTCTGTCAAAACAGCAGGCCGAACTCTTAGTATCAAGACTGCAGGAATGGAACTTGCTAGCGAAACAGACAAGAATTTCTGTTTTTAGGAAAAGAAATATTACATTATCTTCATTCTACAGTATGTGGGATTCCCTCTGTCTGTGTACTGAAGTAGATGGACTGATGTCAGAGTTGGGAGAAAAACATGACCCAAAGAAATGGCAGCTTTTCATAGATTCCTCCAAGTTTAGTTTGAAAGCAGTATTGTTGCACAATGGGAACCAGAAGCCCTCAGTTTCAGTAGCGCATTCTGTAGGTTTGAAGAAGACGTATGATAGTATGGACAAAATACTGACTGCTATTAAATACAAGGAATATGGGTGGGAGATCTGCGGTGAGTTGAAGGTTATAGCCCTTCTACTCGGCTTTCAAGGAGGGTTCACGAAATATTGCTGTTTTCTGTGTTTATGGGACAGCAGAGCAACAGAAATACACTACTACACAGACGACTGGCCAAAGAGAGAAGAGTTTGTTCCAGGAAAAAGCAGTGTTAAATATACTCCCTTGGTAACCCCCAAACGATGTACTTCTACCTACCTCCTTTACACATCAAGCTGGGACTAATGAAGAATTTTGTGAAGGCTATAGAGTATATACAAACAAGGTGATGGGTTCGTGTACTTGAGGGGAAAATTCCCACAGCTCAGTGATGCTAAAGTCAAGGAGGGTATCTTTGTTGGCCCACAGATAAGAAATTTACTTCATGATGACGACTTTGAAAACAAACTGAATGAAAATGAGCTAGCAGCATGGAAATCTTTCACATCTGTAGTCAAGGGGTTTCTTGGAAACAAGAAGGAAGAAAACTATTATTGCCAACTGGTAGAGGAACTCTTAAAAAATTAAAAAAAACTTAGGATGCAAGATGTTCCTGAAAATCTATCTTCTACACTCGCACTTGGACATTTTTCCCGAGAATCTGGGGGCGGTTAGTGATGAACAAGGAGAGCGATTTCATCAGGATATTAGACGTATGGAGGAAAGGTACCAGGGTAGATCGGATCCTGCCATGATGGGGGACTATTGCTGGTTTTTACAATCGGAGGGCAATATAACACATAAAAGGACGAAATAAAAAACAAATGCGCATACAGTGGCTAATTTAATTATTTTTGTCTTTTTATGATTGTTTTCATTATTTTTTGAATTTTAGTGTGATGACGTGGAAAAAAGTAACAGGAATAACAGGAAAAATGGTACTTTTCAGTTTTTTTATTTATTAGGGTAATTTATAAGAGATTTGGAAATTCGGCACTCGCCGTGTTTATCATTCTCTCACAAGTTACAATGAAATATCGAAGCTATTAATAAATGTGAATTAATTAATAATTTATCTTGTTGACAGGACATACTGTATGTATAAATATTTGCCATGATCTCATGCTAGTCTGTTACCTCTGTTTGCCTGTTGTAATCACTGATAAATGGTCCTGGAGTTACAGCACGGTAGGTAATATAAAAGTCACAACAAGAAATGTTTTGGGGCTAAATTTACGAACCCAAATTGAGTTTACTCCTTTTATTAAGACAATAGTCTATGCACAATTAACTAATGGTAACACCGTAACTAACACTATGAACTATGATTGTTAGTATATCTGAAGCGCGTTATAGCGAGTTTTGTAAATACACACGCGGTGTGTCTGAGAAACCTGGAATGACTAAGTAACTGGCGAATAAACTGATGACCTGGCTAGTCAGTGTTGTGCAGAGGTCATATGAAAGACAATGAGGTTACATGAGATGTATCGCTTATTTCAGTATTAGAAAGTATTTACTAGATAGTATTTATTAGTCGCTTGCTCATAGTTTAATTACCGTGAGTGTAGTAATTACATAAACATAATGTATGCAGCCAACATTTATATAACTATAACTGTCAATTAGACAAGAGCTAATACATGACAGAAACTTGTAAAAATGTGTTTTAGCATACATACATTGTTTTATGACTGATTTTATACACTTTGAAGTTGGTGAATTCAAATCCACCGTTTGCCATTTTATTGAGATATTCAAGATGGCGACCAGGATGGCCTTCAGTTACAGAAATCACTTTAGGTCTATTCAGAGGTTTTTGGGGACAAAGATTGTAAATAAGAGTTTGATAATTTGTTTATATCAATGACTATGGCCTTAAATGGGACTTCAATACATGTTTCAGTTCGGAACTCAAATAACTGTGAACTAACGTTCTATAATAGATTACAATCATTTTTATTAGCTTAGAAGATTTATAGTTAGACAAAATTATAAGATATTTGCACTTGTATATTTTGTAACATAAAAGGGTCACTTTCACCTGTATATACACTGTAATATCACCTCTACATACTCGGCACACTACACCTTACTATGAACTGCTAGTTAACCGAGTGTTAACTATGTGAAGGCAGGCACTAGTTGGAGATGGCTGCCTATTGATGGGAACACATCTTAAGCTGTTGTGAGTGCCCTCTAGAGTACGTGAAGATTACCCTAACCCTGGGTCCCGTGGCAATTTATCCCTGCCATTCACGGTTCTCGTTCTCCCCTGCAATCCTGTTGTGCGTTGGTGAACATGCTGTAGCTTTTAATTCAGTAGCTTACCAATTAGGCAAGACATTTTACGAAGGAATCTCTAACAGAAGTGAACAACAATGTCATGTGAAGCAAATTGTCTGTATTAGAAGCTTAGATAGGCTCATAAATAAATTATCACAAATAAGTCTTCTGAATCTTTATTTTCCTCATATAGTGTGGTCTCTGTACGCTCATTTTGACAGTCTAAAGTGCCGTGCCAAGCACAGAATATTGAGCATGCAAATTGTGCAGCAATACAGCTGCAACGCATTGTTGTACGGGGTTGTGATGATGAACATCGACAATTGATCGGTTTTACATTTTCATGTGTTACTGGTGTCACCTCGACTGGTAGTTTTACAGGGAACAAAATAATTAATGCTGCATCAAAGGACCACCCATAATTGACAGGATCACGCTGAGGAGGGTCTCCATTTCATGCTTACATTCAAATCATTGCCTGCTAATATGCTCGATGTATGTACAGTCTCGTTCAAGATTCTTCGAACACTTCTGGAGACAACTGACAACTGAGGCCGTTTGTTTACTATTTTACGTAGTATAATATAATACGAAAAAACAAAGCCCAACCATTAATTAAGCAACAGGGAACTAAGTAGCCAATCACCGATAACCTTATACATTCATTCATAATTTTTACTACGTACTATAGTAAACACACGGCCTTGAGTTGCCAGCTATCTCCAGCAGTGTTAGAAGAATCTTGAACGAGACAGTACAATCAAAAACAAAAGTCGTGTCGCGGTTTTGTCGAAGATTAAATATAGCTCGTGAAACATTATGAGAGTCCCCTATCACAAGGCAGAGCGCATGTACATGCTCAGAAAATGCTTCAGTAGTGGGTTGCAAGCATTTTAGCTCGGGGGGCCGATGCATGGCGTTTGTTAAACATTTTATATATCAAAAAATCATACGTGACAGATATTGTGATATTGTGTGGTATGAGACCCTAACAAGCGGCAACAAATGATGTAGCCACAGCAAGAGCATCTTTCATGTTAGATTCAGGTTTGCCAAACGTAATCAACCGATGACTAAGTTTCATCACTGGATTACTTTCATTTTTCCAATGTTCCACAACTAGGCAACAGTGCCACATTCAGAGAATACATGTGCTGCTGGTAAGTCACAAACCGATTCCCTGTGTTTCTCACTAGTTACCTTGGTATCGACAGTGGCCCTACTTGATGCGATAGTTCGCATGTGATATCTTGGGAAGAATAAAAGTAAACCAGCAACACAAATACATCAGTGTCATCACATATCACTTCAATAGAGTCGATTCCTCTGGAAGCCTAAGAAAAAACACACGCTGTACAATAATAACATCTGCTTCTTCGTGAGTTATTCCTTGATCCATAATGTCAGTAGAACCACCCAAGTGGACCTCAAATGGCACGCGATCATGGCCAATAATAACGAACCTTCTGTCGTTTTTCGGGATCTGATCTGCATTGTGGCGTAGATATTTACAGAATAATTCTATCAGCTGCACCTTGTTCTGTGTGACAGTGAGAACTAACTTTTTTGGTGGCAGTGGTGTGCTCAATGGTCAACTGTAGACATTTGCTTCTACCTTTCCCTACTCTAAACTGTCGCATTGAATTATTGATGCTGTTTTCATAGTACCTGTCAAACATCATATGAATCTTACACCTCTCTAACATGTCACAAAAGTAAACACCAACATTACTGATGAAATTTTCAACTTCCCATGTGAAGTCCAAGACATGATCCATAACCTAACGCAACCATCTACTGTGATTACATCTGCCGGTGGAACCAGGTGAGTGAGAGATTTTCACTTGCATTTTACTCTTTAGAGTGGACTTGGTTTTGGTGGTAAGCACGTCACCATTGTTTTCACATGGATGGCGGAGCTGAAGACAACACGCCCTTTAGGTTAATGTCACGAACGCTCTGTAAGTCAAGGATTCTGGAGTAAAACAGTGTACAGGTAGTGTCAAAGACTGAAATCTGTCCTACTTTGATGTGTTGCCTAGAATCAAGCGTGGTTACAATTGTTTTGCTAGTAGAAGCTTTCTGGTCATGTTGCTTCATATTCATGCATCTGGTGTTTCTCTATTGTGGTAGACTGATCTATGTTGAAACCTGTTATAATGTTCTCAATTCCTTAATGGGGTCAGCTGTCTGTAATGGATAAATACAAGCTTCCAGATTTAAAAAAAAAATTATCTGGCTTCTGCGTCAGTTGCTTTGAGAGATGGTAACGCTTCCCTGTGTACAGTGATGGTCTTTTGCTTATCATCATTCTCATTCATCTATGTCGGTCATTTACCAGTAGTCTACATACGAGTACTGCATGTGTTCACTGAATGCCCACCGTTTCAAAATAGGGCTGAAGGTTGTTTCAAATTATGCCACCAGGATCATGGCCCTACAGTATCTCACAAATATGGATTATATATAAACAAATCGAACCAAATCCCATTCCATAAGCTTGGTTTATGTCTCATTACGTGGTTGCGTTTAAGAAACTCTCCCAACACTTCTTGTTGGAGCTTTTCCATCAAACGAAGAAGTACAAGCAATACTTGGCATAGTTGGAGTGATCAGAAGCAAAGAGGTATGGGATCGTCTCTCCTTGTTCTGATATATCCGACTTTCATATCCAAATAATTAAGACAAATGGAGATAATATTTTAACTTGAAACCTAAATGTATGCTTATATCACATTTTACAATGAAGAAAACCCTTTAGTTGTAGTCCTTGATCCCCAAACCTGGAAATAGACTCTGTCCATTAGAGTCTGATATATAGGTAGCGTTTGTAAGTGGTGGACAACGTAGACGTCATCTTCAATATCTCATTTTTCCCAAGGATGGCAAAGTGGTGTTACGGGGTACGGAGTAGAATTTACAGTTAACAAAATAGATAAGTGAAATGATTATAGACCTCTTATAACACTCAAACAGCTAAGATCGGGTAAAAAGGTTAACCATATGTTCCAATCGTGAACAAGTAAGTTGTGATCCCTAAAAAATGATAAATAATAAATGAAATAATGTCAGTAGACAAGGAAATCACTCATGAGGGGTATTTAATTATATAATGTATTTTTTTTACAACTATACGAAATATTAATATATACAAAAAACTACAATAAGGTAACTTATACAAAATTAATGAAATCGCTGTACAAAAGAGGAAATGAATAAGAATACTGTGATGCCCTTCAATCTGAGTAACACAAATCACACTTAGTAAGATCACTTAGTATAAATAATCACTGGAAAAGGACACAGGTAGGACAGACAATAGTTAAACTAAATCGCATTAAAGCAGGCATGTCCCGAGAGCTAAGAGAAAATCATGTAAGTGACTTATCGTAAGTCAGCTGGGCCATAATAGGATTGGAGATATGATGGAGAGGAACCACCATTGGTTGACACATTGAGGGGTGAGCTGGAAGTGTGAAGTCAAGTGAAAAAGTGTAGAATTGATGCCGAGAACGGTGTAGTTGCCCATTATCTGACCTTGGCAATTTTAATAATGTGATTGGTTACTTCGATTTCATCAGCTGGTGTTCTGGAAATATTTCGAGGTGAGAGAGATGGAGTGAAGAGTTGACTGGCACCTCTCTGTCAGATCTTCCAGAGATTTCCAGGCGAATAGCCAACGAGAGAAGGAGGCGTTACAGTGCATCCACCAATTTGAATTCAGCACCTTCAAAATGTGTAAAATGAGCCATGAAAACATTGTATGAATGAGAAAACAAACCAGACTAAATTCATAGTTTTGTTACCATACTAAACACAGCTCTTCCTCATATCATGAGACTTTTTTATTGGAATCATTAGAGCTTTGATCTCCTGATTACTAATGGTTGAAAGTTTTATTGCAGCCCTGTGTCCCCAATCCCAAGCTTACCCCAAAAAACACTTTACTGGACAAAAGTGACGTTTCTATTTCAGCTTTAAGTAGGTTAAACTTCACGAAAAACATTTATTTTCATATAATTACAAATGAAATTTACAATACATAATACAAATACACTTACAACCTAATTGGGAGCTCACCATTAGCACTACTGACTCCCACCTAACAGTCCTTAAACCATATGGCTCAGAAAGAAGAGAGAGAGGCAGAGACAGACATTTACCCTCAACCAAGCTCTGGAGAAGGCAGAGGGCCTGATTCAGCAGGGGTGGCCAATGCAGCTGGCTCAATAAGCTACGCCCATCTGCGCAGGCACAGATGAATGTCATTTAATTCACAGACCTTACAAGTACTTCTACTGTATACAAGGTTAGAGGCAAGGTTTTAATGGAAGAAGGACTGGGATATTAATGGAAACACAATGGGTAGATAAAATAAGCTAAGCTACATATTATAACACTGAGAATACAAGCATAACCGAATGCGCACCTTCACCTAAAACCCCTGGATGGGTCAGGACACACCCTTTCTGTCAAGCCCATGATGTATGATGAAATACTGGCCGCACCCTAGCTGGGGCGGCAGTTGGTCTGAAGGCTCATGTAATCACATAGAAAACTCCCCACAGTACGAATAGGGAGAAAGTATGGCTCATACATATTATATTTATTATATAATATAAATATAAAATAAATATAGATATAGAGCACGTTCCCTTGACAGTTTACATTATAAATCATCACAAAATTAACCTGCTATGTCATGCTTGCCCCCCCCTCACCCCCTAGAATGGTGTATGGATGTCACTGCTCTTTTTTCATTCCTTGTATCTCTATTGCTTTCTTCTCTCTTCAGTTTCACTCCTTCCTCGTTCTGTTTTCTTTTGATATTTTATTGTCATTCTTCTTTCTTTAACACTGAAGATCTTTTTACTCTCTTAATTAGCCTTCTCTCCCTCCTTGTGTGTCCCTCTAAATAGGAATAATTGCCCATTAACTATAAATTCTAAGTATTTATGTTTTTATAAACTTCTGTTTGTCCATAAGTGATCATGTAGATCAACAAAATTCATAAATAAGAAGATTCCATAAAAAACGTAACGTAAGCTAACCTAACGTAACCTTACTCACTTCAGTTATAATTTTGCTATATTATGATAGTAAACGATGTCTTAAAAGAAACAGAGCATTTATTTACATTTACAAATTTATATATATATATATATATATATATATATATATATATATATATATATATATATATATATATATATATATATATATATATATATATATATATTTCATTAGCCCAATAAACACGCGGACTTCTACATACAATCAACACCTCAACCCGCCAGGATTCGAACCCACGGCCCACGATTGTGTGAAATATAACAAGAGTCTAGAGCTGCATTTAGTACCCTGGTGGTCTAGCGGTTAGCTTTCCCAGGTCACAGTCATGGGCTCGTGGGCCATGGGTTCGAATCCTGGCGGGTTGAGGTGTTGATTATATATATTCATATATTAGGGTGGTCCTTGTCACAGAGCCGGGCAAAGGTTTCCATTTGGGGTAGAAACATTACCTGTAAATATTTTTTACATATCTTAATAATTAAAGGTTGCTCAAGTCAAATGAAATTTAACAATATTATGCCTATACTTAATGTTCATAACACATCATTTCCTAGCCCCCAAGCCTGGGCCCCCCCCACTTAGTCTAAGTGGGTATTAGCTGCTCAAGGCAGGGGTCGCATGAGGACCAGTCTCACTCTTTGTCGCCCAGTAAGGTCTGCTTGAGGGCATTAGGGAATGATTTCCTGTGGTCAGCAACTGCCTGCAGTTGATACTGCAGTTGCTGTTCGTCCTTGGTGATGCGGCCTGAGAAATCTTGGACTAAAGCTACTCCTCTTTCTACATGATCATTGATCACAGACAAAGCTTGTACACTGGCTTTTGCATTTTGGAAGCCAGGATCATCTTTCCACTGTTCTACTGGGAGGGCCAGGAAATCTGTATTCAAGTTGAGCTTTTTGTAGGTTCTTCACTTGGAGTGTGTCTGGATTGATTGTAACCCGTTTGACATGCTTTTCTTCTCCAATAACGATGTTCATAGCTTCCAACATGCGGTCCTTCACTGCTGGGAGAACATCGTCATCAAAGAAGGCCAATGCAACCAACTCTTGTGACAAGTACCAGAGGTGTCTCATCATTTTGTGGAAAGTTGCCTTTGATATGGCATCGCTGATGGTACTGTAGTCTTGTAGAGCTTTAAGCAACATTAGATCTCATTTTGGTGCCTTTGCAGCAAGTGGAGCAGTTGTCCAAGCCTTCACATATATTCGGGCAAAGAAAATGCACAAATCTCTTAATCCTCTGTTCTCCTTTGGAGTAAGCTTAAACTGAAAACGGAATAACCACATTTTGAAGGAATAAATGGTCTTTGTCATCCATCGTGCTTGGTGCATTGCACCAGGAGCAGAAAATCGTACTCCCCGAGAAGGTGATGTGCCAAGGAAGATGGAGGCCAGCTCTAGCAGCTCTCGATAATCATCTCGAAGCTGTGTCTCCAATAGAGCCTTCAATTCAATTCAATTTCAATTGTTTATTCCTTGATAGAGGAAGCGGGATCCTAGTGCTGTCACTAGGTACCCCTGTACAATGACACCAGAAGCATCTGGCAAGTGTGACAAGTATATACAGTATAAATATTATAAAGGGGCTTACTAAAGCCTAAGGAAGGAAGGATATTCCTTTAACACATAATCAATATTATTTACAAAATATCTGGCCAGTATGGAGAGGATCATCGTGTCTCCGTCAGGGGGTCGTGGGGTGGTGGTCCAGCAGGCGTCACGGAAGCGTTGTGTGTGGGGACATCTGAGGAGGTAGTGGATAAGGGTGTTGCTGTCGGGTCTTCTGCATAATGCACAAGAGCGTTGCTCAGGGGATGCAGGGATACCAATCTCCCAAGCAAAGTCATACCTAATGATGATACGGGCAGCAATCACGTCCCCTTTCCGCGACCCTTTCCCGTAGACGTACGAGATGTCAGGAAGTTTACGGATGACATCGTACCAGGTGGGCGGGGAGTCCAGGGGGATGGCTGCTTCCCGAGCTTCTCTCTGTTTGCGGCGAATTTGGGTCCTAATCTGTAAGAGTGTTCGAGGAACAACGTAGTCAGGTGTGGCCTTGTTGCAGCTAGTCTTGGCAAGGCCATCTGCTGCCTCATTCCCCAAGATACCGACATGACTGGGTATCAATAGGAATGTCACGGGACGGCCTGCATCCTGAAGTGTGGATGTTAACCCTCGTATTCGGAGGATGAGGTCCTTTTTTTCCCCTGACACAAATGCGATCCCGTCGAGAGCAGACCTGGAATCGCAGTAGACAAGCAAGGGGCAGAAACCATCTGCTTCTTCCTCAGCGAGAAGGGCAGCAAGGAGGGCTATTAGTTCAGCCTGAGTGGAGGATGTCCCGTGAGAAACTCTGAGAGACAGTTTGATAGACTCAGGGGCATCAGGACGGGAGATGTAGACACCAGCCCCGGCCCTACCTGTAGCGGGGTCAACAGAACCATCAGTGTAGAGGACGACCCTACCTGGGGACCAGTGGGCGATCCTGGAGAGGTGGTATTTGCAGAGAATAACAGGGTTCACCTGGGATTTCGGGAGCGGTCCACCGAGGGAAATCACTTCAGGTTGAAAATCCAGCCACGGAGAAGGAGACGAACCAACAGCAGGGGTGACAACAATATCAGGCAGGAGGTCGTGTTCCTGAAGGGCTCGGATGAGTGACCCTCGCCACTGTCTTCTAGATGGAGGTCGGTCTCGGACAGCAGGAGTCAAGTTGGTTTGGACATAGTTGCCCCGAGGATCCCGTAGAATGGAAACGGCAGTTTTTAGGTAAAACTCCTGGACACGATCCTGTAAGGGGGAAAGACCAAGTTCGGTATATAGAGAAGTAGAGCGTGTCCACTGAGCAGCTTTCCTCTGGATAACTTCGAGACGGTTGTCAGCAGTCCGACTAATGTTGACGAGGGCAGGGGCGGCGTAGTCGACACAGGAACGGACAAAGGACTTGTACATGGTGAGAAGTACAGGGATGGTGGCACCAAGGGAACCCCTGCACATGGTAGAGAGGGGAGCGAGACGCCGAAAGCATATGTCTCGAAGATAGCGGACTTCAGGGATCTGACAACGTGTGCGAGTTACATAGACACCCAGGTATTTTGTCTCATTAACCAAGTCCAAGGGCGTTCAATGAAGTTGGTTAGATCGTCCCTAACAGCTCTGACCGATTCTTCTGCCAGATCGTCGGTGGAGGAGTCTTCAAACTTCTGCTTGTCAATTTGTTCCCATTTGGCTTGGAATCTTTGGAACAGCTGTATGTCAGGAGCAGCTGAGTGCCCCATTACAGCTTCAAAAGCACCTCCAGCTTAAAGTTCTGGTACATGGTGGCGGCAGGCAAAATATAGCAAATCACGACCCAGCAACTGCTCAATTTTGACACACGCACCCTTGTGGTGACCAGTATTTGAGCTTGTTGTATCAAAACACATGCCATGCACGATGTCTGCAATGTGCCATTGCTACAAAGCCTTCACAACAGCTTTTGCTTGTTCATCACCGGTACCAGAGGGAAGTTTTGGAACAGCAAGAAGTTGGGAGGTGCCATTGCCTGAGACAAGAACTGGGAGTCTGTCAACATGGCCCCCATGCCCCGTCAAATCAGGCATCAATTTACCATCCCAGTGAACAATTAAAACTGACTCTGGTTTGAAGTTTGAAAGGATTTCAGCTGCCCTGCTACTGCGATGATGCTGACGTTTCCTCCTGATGCGTGATCGATTCAGAATCAATTCACTGACATCATGGCCCAGACTCCGAGCAGTTTGGGTGACAATGTGCATGGCCATTCTATCTGAGGACTTGGTCCGATCTAATGCTGCAGAAAGTTCTGGAGTTAGAACTTCTTTTCGCCCACACTTCTTGACAGTAGGTGGAGTTTGAAGTGCTGATGGGCCAGGAACTGGGTTGGATTCCTCAGAAGAAGACGTACTACTGCTGTCCAAGACAACGATGGCCTGGCATTTTTTGACTTCTTCCTCTGCACTGTCTGCAGCCAACTTCCTTTTCATTGCTTTCTTGAGAGTTTTTTCTCGTCGCTTCTGTCTTTTCAGGAATACTTTGTCAAGAGATGACATTGCCCCACGACGCCCTTTTTCTCGTTGTGGCCGCCAAAGAGATTCAAGTCGTACTAGAACTCTTTCTCTTTCTGCTTTTGAGTTTCTGTCTTTCTTGAAGAGTTCTTTTTTAAACTACTCCACTTGTCAAACATTTTGTGCACTTGATTCACACAATCTGGTTTGTGGTGTGTGGGAATGTTTGCTTTTGTCCAAAATTGAAGAACTTTGGTTCGTGGACTTCCATGCTTACTCTGATGTTTTTTTTTCTGCAGTAAATGCAGGCAGGTAATTTTGTAATGTCATCACATAATGTCTTTATCAAAGACACCTTTTTTCGTGTTTTTACTCCTGCATTAGCCATTTTGACCCGAGGAATAAAGAAATTAACTATTAATATAAATTAATAATGAGAATACTCTGCAGAACTGTTTCTAATTTCCCCAATCATCAATCACGACCAGCAAAACTCACCACAGTCGTGCCAAATGCGACGCACTAGTGGTGGGCGTAATCCGCTACAAAGTAATCGACTACATCGATTACTTAATTTTTGACGGTTTTGAGCAACCTCTAAATATTAATATATTTAAAAATAACTCTACACACAATGTTTTTGTCCTAGATGGACACTTTTAGCAGGGTCTGTGGTAAAAAATTCCAAAGTTGAAAAATAAGGACTCATTCTAATTTATATATATAGAGTGAGGAGAGAGCATATATATATATACAGTATATATATATATATATATATCGATAAAAAGACAGAAAAAAGGAAACATTGAGCACCTAACTCTGTCCATATATATATATATATATATATATATATATATATATATATATATATATATATATATATATATATATATATATATATATATATATATATATATATATATGTATATTGTTACGAACCACGCCACCAATTGTCATGATCTACCTACCCAGCACTACGAACCACGCCATCTATTGTCCTGATCTACCTACCCAGCACCACGAGCAACGCCATCTAGGGACGAAACCCAAGTATGACTACTCTTAGTTACCACTCCGGGGTTTCCCTTCTCCATATCCTGGTTGTTGCGACACCTCCTCAAATTCTTCTTCGTCAGCTCCAGTTCGATGAGAGTTGAGTTCACTCTGGGAAGTGACCACAAGATCACCTATCCTGGAAACCTACTGCACAGTGACCACCTACTTTCTTCTACAATACTCAGCCTTACTCGTCAGCTCCAGTTCGATGAGAGTTGAGTTCACTCTGGGAAGTGACCACAAGATCACCTATCCTGGTAACCTACGGCACAGTGACCACCTACCGTCTTCTACAATACTCACCCTTACTCTCAGCTCCACACTTAAGTATTTGTAATCTTATGTTGCCTCCCCGCCTCCACCTTGCTTCAAATTATTGTATGTTGTATAAATATGTATATACTGTTAATGTTTAGGTTAAGTATGGTTAAGGGAAAATTATAGAAAGCTGAATATTTTGTTAAGGAATTTATGGTACTTTATTATACACAACACAAACTCGCATCCTTTGTCTACCCTTTTATAGTCCGATTGTCTTTGTTTTTTTTATTGTTGTTGCCTGTTGGGATCTGGGTAGACTTATAACTATATTCTAAATCCCCAACTCGTAACAATATATATATATATATATATATATATATATATATATATATATATATATATATATGTAATATTCAGAAATTTCAGTGTAATTTCAAATGTTGTGCCATTGGCGATACTGAGTTTCAAGGTCGTCTGAGGAAAGACAACGCTCCCACACGTAGTGAGAATTTCTGGAACTAGGCCTATACGATATTAAATGTAATTTACCGAGTTAATAGGGACGCGAATCATGAAATTAAATATCGGTTATTAAATTGAAAATAATTATAGATCGTTTCCCAGTCTAAAAATGTTACGTGTGTCCCAACGAAGCTATTAGTTATGCTGGAAAATATGTCACGTAGGCCTAGGCTTGGGAAAGCACAAACCTGGCTGTTTCTCAGTCACACGAAAGCTATCGGACAGGCAGGACGTCCCTGCCCGTCTGTCCACAAAACGTTCACGTTTTCTAGTCACCTGTGTTGTGCTATTGCAGTATAACAAGTAGTCTCATTTGATCTCAGACAGGGTGTAGATAGGGCAGTGATAAAGTTAACAAGGGATAACAGTGAGTTCATTTCAGGGTTTCCGCAAAAGATTGACTGCAGTTTGAGACTGCCGTTGATGATTGATGATTAGCGATTGTCGCAGTTGGAACGATCAGTGTAGGCTTGTCACTGGTCAGCTGGGTTAGCCAGAGATCTCCGAAGTGAAACCAGCTGTCTGGGTGCACAACTGACGATCGTCTAGGGTCGCCAGATCTCTTCTACCTCGGCTCGCAATATCACATACATTCAAGCAGTTAGTGAGAACCTTTTACTACAAGAAGCTAAAGCTTCTCTCCACTGAACAAGGGCTGATTGGCTCACTCTCTTCCCACCCATGGATGCACTAAGAGTACACTGAGGCTATCTGAGTAAATTAATGGTCACACACTGAGACCAGGAGTCTAGGGGTTACCTAGAGAAACATTTTATCTCCCTTATGATGGGTGTATGTTGAGTTGGGTGAAGCATGGTTCACGGGTATTGGTGGCCCCAGTAACTTCTTAATAATAGTGATAATATTTTTGTGTGTAGTTAATATTACTTAAATAATTTTGATAATATTGCTTTTTTAATGTTGTGTCACCAACTGATGCCAGAGAATGAGAGAACTTTTTCAGATGAGTTTTCCTCCTTATGTTGTAAGTGATACTGTGATTTAGTTCCTTTAATGCATTTAATATATATTTATTAATTTCAATCTCAGGTATAACCTTTGTTCCGCAGAGTAGTGTTTGGGTTAGGTTAGGAGGTGTGCATTTGTTGGGGCAATATAATTTTGTTGAGTGCCCTGAAGGCCTATTCAGGGTGGAGTTAATAAGTTCTCATTTTATTTATACCATTTTCTCAGTGCTTGTTATAATTTTGTTGAGTGCCCTTAAGGCCTATTCATGTTGGATTTAATATTTTCTTACTTTATTACCATTTTCTCAGTGGTTGATATTATTTTGTTGAAAGCCCTTAAGGCCTGTTTCATGTGTGCAAGCAACAATTCTTAATTTGAATTTATTGTTGTCAAATGAGGCATTGTCTGATTTTCTCATAATTTCTATATCATGTATAACTTTTATTCCCCAGAGTAGTGTTTTAAGTTCAAGTTAAGAGGTGCGCATATTGGTGTACCATTATTTGAGTGTGTCTGTAGTGTTGGAGGGATTATACGTGTAAATTTTACAGTGTGTCTCATTCATCTCAGTCACAGACGCTATCCTTCCACGGGTCACGGACAATTTCATTTTGTTCGTAAATTTAAGTGTTCTTGTGCTGGTTCGGGATTTTTCTCCAAGGGGCGCTTCCACTGCAATTTCCATCTAATAATTAATAAACCCCAAGTCTGGTGAAATATGAAAGTCCAGTAATTCCGACCGGTTACATATATATATATATATATATATATATATATATATATATATATATATATATATATATATATATATATATATATATATATATATATATATATATATATATATTTATATATATATTTATATATATATGTATATTTCATGTAGATCCACAATTAAAACGTGGATAAGGTAAATCTTGATATAATCACACGAGGTGCTCCGTTGTTTCCCTTTTCCCGTGTGATTTTGTCAAGATATATAGAGGCTTAAATATACAGGGTGACCTTATTAAACATGAGGTCAGGTCATAATGATGTCATCCACTAATCCCCACACCAACACACACATAGAGGAGCTTAAGAGAAGGGGGTGGCGTGACGTGTTCTTTAAGATGATTTCTTGGAAATCATCAAAGGGGCGGTCAGACATCTTCATTACACGTTGTGGGCGGATTGATCTAGGCATAACTTTTTCACTAAGGTATGTCTGGAGAAATTTCAAGCGTATTTTTAATTTGTGGGCCTTGATCATCGAAGAGGAGTATTCAGTAACGAAAGGAGACCTCTGTATATATATAACTTGTTCTGCATTTCTATTTTAGTTTGTACTCACCCCTGAAGATGTGAATTACACGAAAGCGCTTGGGAACTTCGTGTTTTCTTTTTCCTTGTGTTATCAAATCTGACGAGGACTCGGCAAAACTACAGGAAGATCTAAACAAATTTTTCGAATGGTCTGAAAAATGGCAGATGAAATTCAACGTCGACAAATGTAAAGTACTCAGTATAGGAGATGTAAACAGGGAAACCAGATACCAGATGAACAACGATGCCATAGAGAAATCCGACTGCGAGAGAGATTTAGGAGTAATGATAAGTAGGAACCTTAAGCCAAGTAAACAATGTCTTTTTGCTCGTAACAAGGCTAATAAAGTACTTGGGTTCATACAAAGGAGTGTTAGTTACAAGACTAGCGAGGTCATCCTAAAACTGTATCTTGCTCTTGTGAGACCACACCTGGATTACGCAGTTCAGTTCTGGTCACCGTATTACAGAATGGATATAGAATCCTTGAAAAGAATTCAGAGGAGAATGACAAGACTATTCCCGGGCATTAGGAACCTTGAGTATAGAGACAGGTAAAAGCATCTTAATTTGCACTCCCTTGAGAGACGTAGAGCGAGGGGTGACCTGATAGAGGTGTATAAGTGGAAGGCAGGGCTAAACAAAGGGGACATTACAAAGGTACTCAAACTATCCAACCAGGAGCGAACTCCTAACAATGGTTTTGATTTAGACAAATTTAGATTTAGGCGTGAAATAGGTAAACACTGGTTTGGAAACAGAGTAGTGGATGAATGGAACAAGTTACCAAATATCATCATTAACTCGAATACGCTGAATTGCTTCAAACATAGGTTGGATGCTCATATGAGCAAGTGTAAACGGGACTGTTTGGCGGGCTAGCAGTTTTCTTCCATTCTTATGTTCTATGTTCATAATATACCTGATCACGCACCCACAGTGATTTATTTCTAAAGGATTCCACGTGCCACTTGGATGCTCCATATGAGCAATAGGGGGTGTAAAAGGACTGATCTCAGTATGGGCCAATAGGCCCGCTGCAGTTTCCTCCATTCTTATGTTCT
>NW_024734940.1:1334292-1346257 GCF_018991925.1 Homarus americanus | reverse complement strand
AGTATGGAGAGGATCATCGTGTCTCCGTCAGGGGGTCGTGGGGTGGTGGTCCAGCAGGCGTCACGGAAGCGTTGTGTGTGGGGACATCTGAGGAGGTAGTGGATAAGGGTGTTGCTGTCGGGTCTTCTGCATAATGCACAAGAGCGTTGCTCAGGGGATGCAGGGATACCAATCTCCCAAGCAAAGTCATACCTAATGATGATACGGGCAGCAATCACGTCCCCTTTCCGCGACCCTTTCCCGTAGACGTACGAGATGTCAGGAAGTTTACGGATGACATCGTACCAGGTGGGCGGGGAGTCCAGGGGGATGGCTGCTTCCCGAGCTTCTCTCTGTTTGCGGCGAATTTGGGTCCTAATCTGTAAGAGTGTTCGAGGAACAACGTAGTCAGGTGTGGCCTTGTTGCAGCTAGTCTTGGCAAGGCCATCTGCTGCCTCATTCCCCAAGATACCGACATGACTGGGTATCAATAGGAATGTCACGGGACGGCCTGCATCCTGAAGTGTGGATGTTAACCCTCGTATTCGGAGGATGAGGTCCTTTTTTTCCCCTGACACAAATGCGATCCCGTCGAGAGCAGACCTGGAATCGCAGTAGACAAGCAAGGGGCAGAAACCATCTGCTTCTTCCTCAGCGAGAAGGGCAGCAAGGAGGGCTATTAGTTCAGCCTGAGTGGAGGATGTCCCGTGAGAAACTCTGAGAGACAGTTTGATAGACTCAGGGGCATCAGGACGGGAGATGTAGACACCAGCCCCGGCCCTACCTGTAGCGGGGTCAACAGAACCATCAGTGTAGAGGACGACCCTACCTGGGGACCAGTGGGCGATCCTGGAGAGGTGGTATTTGCAGAGAATAACAGGGTTCACCTGGGATTTCGGGAGCGGTCCACCGAGGGAAATCACTTCAGGTTGAAAATCCAGCCACGGAGAAGGAGACGAACCAACAGCAGGGGTGACAACAATATCAGGCAGGAGGTCGTGTTCCTGAAGGGCTCGGATGAGTGACCCTCGCCACTGTCTTCTAGATGGAGGTCGGTCTCGGACAGCAGGAGTCAAGTTGGTTTGGACATAGTTGCCCCGAGGATCCCGTAGAATGGAAACGGCAGTTTTTAGGTAAAACTCCTGGACACGATCCTGTAAGGGGGAAAGACCAAGTTCGGTATATAGAGAAGTAGAGCGTGTCCACTGAGCAGCTTTCCTCTGGATAACTTCGAGACGGTTGTCAGCAGTCCGACTAATGTTGACGAGGGCAGGGGCGGCGTAGTCGACACAGGAACGGACAAAGGACTTGTACATGGTGAGAAGTACAGGGATGGTGGCACCAAGGGAACCCCTGCACATGGTAGAGAGGGGAGTGAGACGCCGAAAGCATAAGTCTCGAAGATAGCGGACTTCAGGGATCTGACAACGTGTGCGAGTTACATACACACCCAGGTATTTTGTCTCATTAACCCAGTCCAAGAGCCTTCTCAATGAAGTTGGTTAGATCGTCCCTAACAGCTCTGACCGATTCTTCTGCCAGATCGTCGGTGGAGGCGTCTTCAAACTTCTGCTTGTCAATTTGTTCCCATTTGGCTTGAAATCTTCTGAACACCTGTATGTCAGGAGCAGCTGAGTGCCCCATTACTGCTTCAAAAGCAGCTCTAGCAACAAGTTCTAGTACATGGTGGCGGCAGGCAAAATATAGTAAATCACGACCCAGCAAGTGCTCAATTTTGACACACACACCCTTGTAGTGACCAGTATTTGAGCTTGTTGTATCAAAACACATGCCATGCACGATGTTTGCAATGTGCCATTGCTGCAAAGCCTTCACAACAGCTTTTGCTTGTTCATCACCGGTACCAGAGGGACAGCAAGAAGTTGGGAGGTGCCATTGCCTGAGACAAGAACTGGGAGTCTGTCAACATGGCCCCCATGTCCCGTCAAATCAGGCATCAATTTACCATCCCAGTGAACAATAAAAACTGACTCTGGTTTGAAGTTTGAAAGGATTTCAGCTGCCCTGCTACTGCGATGATGCTGACGTTTCCTCCTGATGCTTGATCGATTCAGAATCAATTCACTGACATCATGGCCCAGACTCTGAGCAGTTTGGGTGACAATGTGCATGGCCATTCTATCTGAGGACTTAGTCCGATGTAATGCTGCAGAAAGTTCTGGAGTTAGAAATTCTTTTCGCTCACGCTTCTTGACAGTAGGTGGAGTTTGAAGTGCTGATGGGCCAGGAACTGGGTTGGATTCCTCAGAAGAAAACGTTCTACTGCTGTCCAAGACAACGATGGCCTGGCATTTTTTGGCTTCTTCCTCTGCACTGTCTACAGCCAACTTCCTTTTCATTGCTTTCTTGAGAATTTTTTCTCGTCGTTTCTGTCTTTTCAGGAATACTTTGTCAAGAGATGACATTGCCCCACGACGCCCTTTTTCTCGTTGCAATGTCAAAGAGATCTTCAAATGTATCAGTGAACTCTTTCTCTTTCTGCTTTTGAGTTTCTGTCTTTCTTGAAGAGTTCTTTTTCAAACTACTCCACTTGTCAAACATTTTGTGCACTTGATTCACACAATCTGGTTTGTGGTGTGTGGGAATGTTTGCTTTTGTCCAAATTTGAAGAACTTTGTCTGTGACTTCCCCAGCTGCCACTCTGATGTTTTTTTTCTGTATGCAATGCAGGTAATTAGCCCCTGTAATGTCATCACATAATGTCTTTATTAAATACACATTTTCTCGTGTTTTCACTCCTGAATTAGCCATTTTGACCTGAGGAATAAAGAAATTAATTATTAATATAAATTAATAATGAGAATACTCTGCAGAACTGTTTCTAATTTCCCCAATCATCAATCACGACCAGCAAAAACTCACCACAATCGTGCCAAATGCGACGCACTAGTGGTGGGCGTAATCGGCTACAAAGTAATCGACTACATCGATTACTTAATATTTGACAGCTTTGAGCAACCTCTAAATTATAATATATTTAAAAATAACTCTACACACAATGTTTTTGGTTTAAATGGAAACTTTTAGTAGGGTCTGTGGTAAAAAAATCCAAAGTTTAAAAATATGGACCATCCTAATTTATATATATATATATATATATATATATATATATATATATATACGATAAAAAGACAGGAAAAGCATTGAGCACTCTTAACTTTCGTCTATATATTATATATATATATATATATATATATATATATATATATATATATATATATATATATCTATATATATATATATATATATATATATATATATATATATATATATATATGTATATATTACGAACTACGCCACCAATTGTCATGATCTACCGACCCAGCACTACGAACCACGCCATCTATTGTCCTGATCTACCTACCCAGCACCACGAGCAACGCCATCTAGGGACGAGACACGAGTATGACTCGTCTTAGTTACCACTCCGGGGTTTCCCTTCTCCATATCCTGGTTGTTGCGTCACCTCCTCAAAGTCTTCTTCGTCAGCTCCAGTTCGATGAGAGTTGAGTTCACTCTGGGAAGTGACCACAGGATCACCTATCCTGGAAACCTACGGCACAGTGTAGGGCTCACCAACTTCTTCTGCCAACACTCAGCCTCACTCGTCAGCTCCAGTTCGATGAGAGTTCAGTTCACTCTGGGAAGTGACCACAGGATCACCTATCCTGGAAACCTACAGCACAGTGACTACCTACCGTCTTCTACAATACTCAGCCTTACTCGTCAGCCATCTCAGCTCCACACTTAAGTATTTGTAATCTTATATTGCCTCCCCCCTCCACCTTGCTTCAAATTATTGTATGTTGTATAAATATGTATATACTGTTAATGTTTAGGTTAAGTATGGTTAAGGGTAAATTATAGAAAGCTGAATATTTTGTTAAGGAATTTATGGTACGTTATTATACACAACACAAACTCGCATCCTTTGTCTACCCTTTTATAGTCCGATTGTCTTTGTTTTTTTATTGTTGTTGCCTGTTGGGATCTGGGTAGACTTTTAACAATATTCTAAATCCCCAACTCGTAACAAAATATATATATATATACTGTGTGTGTGTATATATATATATATATATATATATATATATATATATATATATATATATATATATATATATATATATATATGTAATATTCAGAAATTTCAGTGTAATTTCAAATGTTGTGCCATTGGCGATACTGAGTTTCAAGGTCGTCTGAGGAAAGACAACGCTCCCACACGTAGTGAGAATTTCTGGAACTAGGCCTATACGATATTAAATGTAATTTACCGAGTTAATAGGGACGCGAATCATGAAATTAAATATCGGTTATTAAATTGAAAATAATTATAGATCGTTTCCCAGTCTAAAAATGTTACGTGTGTCCCAACGAAGCTATTAGTTATGCTGGAAAATATGTCACGTAGGCCTAGGCTTGGGAAAGCACAAACCTGGCTGTTTCTCAGTCACACGAAAGCTATCGGACAGGCAGGACGTCCCTGCCCGTCTGTCCACAAAACGTTCACGTTTTCTAGTCACCTGTGTTGTGCTATTGCAGTATAACAAGTAGTCTCATTTGATCTCAGACAGGGTGTAGATAGGGCAGTGATAAAGTTAACAAGGGATAACAGTGAGTTCATTTCAGGGTTTCCGCAAAAGATTGACTGCAGTTTGAGACTGCCGTTGATGATTGATGATTAGCGATTGTCGCAGTTGGAACGATCAGTGTAGGCTTGTCACTGGTCAGCTGGGTTAGCCAGAGATCTCCGAAGTGAAACCAGCTGTCTGGGTGCACAACTGACGATCGTCTAGGGTCGCCAGATCTCTTCTACCTCGGCTCGCAATATCACATACATTCAAGCAGTTAGTGAGAACCTTTTACTACAAGAAGCTAAAGCTTCTCTCCACTGAACAAGGGCTGATTGGCTCACTCTCTTCCCACCCATGGATGCACTAAGAGTACACTGAGGCTATCTGAGTAAATTAATGGTCACACACTGAGACCAGGAGTCTAGGGGTTACCTAGAGAAACATTTTATCTCCCTTATGATGGGTGTATGTTGAGTTGGGTGAAGCATGGTTCACGGGTATTGGTGGCCCCAGTAACTTCTTAATAATAGTGATAATATTTTTGTGTGTAGTTAATATTACTTAAATAATTTTGATAATATTGCTTTTTTAATGTTGTGTCACCAACTGATGCCAGAGAATGAGAGAACTTTTTCAGATGAGTTTTCCTCCTTATGTTGTAAGTGATACTGTGATTTAGTTCCTTTAATGCATTTAATATATATTTATTAATTTCAATCTCAGGTATAACCTTTGTTCCGCAGAGTAGTGTTTGGGTTAGGTTAGGAGGTGTGCATTTGTTGGGGCAATATAATTTTGTTGAGTGCCCTGAAGGCCTATTCAGGGTGGAGTTAATAAGTTCTCATTTTATTTATACCATTTTCTCAGTGCTTGTTATAATTTTGTTGAGTGCCCTTAAGGCCTATTCATGTTGGATTTAATATTTTCTTACTTTATTACCATTTTCTCAGTGGTTGATATTATTTTGTTGAAAGCCCTTAAGGCCTGTTTCATGTGTGCAAGCAACAATTCTTAATACGTTGAATTTATTGTTGTCTAATGAGTCATTGTCGGAGTTTCTAATAATTTCAATATCATGGATAACTTTTATTCCCCAGAGTAGTGTTTTAAGTTCAGGTTTAGAGGTGCGCATATGTTGGTGTACCATTATTTGATTATGTCTGTAGTGTTGGAGGGAATATAAGTGTCTAAGTTTTACAGTGTGTCTCATTCATCCCAATCAAAGATGCTATCCTTCCATGGGTCACGGAGAATTTATTTTGCAAGTAAATTTAAGTGTCTTTGTGCTCGTTTGGGTTTTTCTCAAAGGGGCGCTTCCACTGCAATTTCCATCTAATAATGAATAAACCCCAAGTCAAGTGAGAAATTAAAGTTCCAGTAATTCCGACCGGTTACATATAAATATATATATATATATATATATATATATATATATATATATATATATATATATATATATATATATATATATTTATATATATATTTATATATATATGTATATTTCATGTAGATCCACAATTAAAACGTGGATAAGGTAAATCTTGATATAATCACACGAGGTGCTCCGTTGTTTCCCTTTTCCCGTGTGATTTTGTCAAGATATATAGAGGCTTAAATATACAGGGTGACCTTATTAAACATGAGGTCAGGTCATAATGATGTCATCCACTAATCCCCACACCAACACACACATAGAGGAGCTTAAGAGAAGGGGGTGGCGTGACGTGTTCTTTAAGATGATTTCTTGGAAATCATCAAAGGGGCGGTCAGACATCTTCATTACACGTTGTGGGCGGATTGATCTAGGCATAACTTTTTCACTAAGGTATGTCTGGAGAAATTTCAAGCGTATTTTTAATTTGTGGGCCTTGATCATCGAAGAGGAGTATTCAGTAACGAAAGGAGACCTCTGTATATATATAACTTGTTCTGCATTTCTATTTTAGTTTGTACTCACCCCTGAAGATGTGAATTACACGAAAGCGCTTGGGAACTTCGTGTTTTCTTTTTCCTTGTGTTATCAAATCTGACGAGGACTCGGCAAAACTACAGGAAGATCTAAACAAATTTTTCGAATGGTCTGAAAAATGGCAGATGAAATTCAACGTCGACAAATGTAAAGTACTCAGTAGAGATGTAAACAGGGAAACCAGATACCAGATGAACAACGATGCCATAGAGAAATCCGACTGCGAGAGAGATTTAGGAGTAATGATAAGTAGGAACCTTAAGCCAAGTAAACAATGTCTTTTTGCTCGTAACAAGGCTAATAAAGTACTTGGGTTCATACAAAGGAGTGTTAGTTACAAGACTAGCGAGGTCATCCTAAAACTGTATCTTGCTCTTGTGAGACCACACCTGGATTACGCAGTTCAGTTCTGGTCACCGTATTACAGAATGGATATAGAATCCTTGAAAAGAATTCAGAGGAGAATGACAAGACTATTCCCGGGCATTAGGAACCTTGAGTATAGAGACAGGTAAAAGCATCTTAATTTGCACTCCCTTGAGAGACGTAGAGCGAGGGGTGACCTGATAGAGGTGTATAAGTGGAAGGCAGGGCTAAACAAAGGGGACATTACAAAGGTACTCAAACTATCCAACCAGGAGCGAACTCCTAACAATGGTTTTGATTTAGACAAATTTAGATTTAGGCGTGAAATAGGTAAACACTGGTTTGGAAACAGAGTAGTGGATGAATGGAACAAGTTACCAAATATCATCATTAACTCGAATACGCTGAATTGCTTCAAACATAGGTTGGATGCTCATATGAGCAATAGGGGTTGGGTGTAAACGGGACTGCCCAGTATGGGCCAATAGGCCCGCTGCAGTTTTCTCCATTCTTATGTTCTTATGTTCTTACTAGCATATACCTGGATCACGCGCACCTACAGTGATTTATTTGCATAATGGATTCCACGTGCCACTTGGATGCTCATATGAGCAATAGGGGTTGGGTGTAAACGGGACTGCCCAGTATGGGCCAATAGGCCCGCTGCAGTTTCCTCCATTCTTATGTTCTTATTAGCATATACCTGGATCACGCGCACCTACAGTGATTTATTTGCATAATGGATTCCACGTGCCACTTCTTCTACTTCTCTACAAGCTGTCCTGGACTGTTTCCTTTCGTTACTGAATACTCCTCTTCGATGATCAAGGCCCACAAATTAAAAATACGCTTGAAATTTCTCCAGACATGCCTTCGTGAAAAAGTTATGCCTAGATCAATCCTCCTAAAGAAACATTTTGAAATAAAGAAAAGTGAAGTGGATGAAGCTTTTCGTATTGTAAGACAAAAGAAGCGTGTGTTTAATATGACCATACCGAGTGATTGGGAAAAGCTCATGTTGGATTACTGTTTTGATAACCTGAGACGAGCGCGTTCTGATTTTCAAGCTAAGATTGACCACAAATTGGCACTCCTTATTAAGAATAGTGATTGGACTAAGGATGCCAATCGCAACTGTGTAGTGAATCTCGCCTCTAAACAACTAGACAATGATACCTTGTGTGCCCTCGGCTATGGTTTAAGTTTTGATGGCTCTAGCAAGTGTGTCGACAGTGTTGACATAGCGAGAGCATTTTGCAATTTGGAGAAATTCAGCAATTTGACAAGTGAAGAAGTGAACATGTGTAAAGGTATTGTGTATGCATCCTCGTCTAAGCCGTGTGTTCCAAACTGTCCAGATAGATTCACCAAGGCAATCCAAACCCTTAAGAAAAATAAGGATCTACATGTCACTAAAGCAGATAAAGCCAACACAGTAGTGATTTTAAACAAAGATGATTATATTTCTTAAATGAATGACCTTTTATGTGATGCTGAAACATATTCTAAGCTCAAAAAAATCCTCTAAACACAGTTAACACCCAGTTCAACAAAAAACTTAAGTCTCTATTGAGAGGCAAAGCTACTCTCATTAAACATCTTACTTCAACGTCCCCTCCTCTGCCATTCATGTACGGTTTAATCAAGACCCACAAGCCTAATAACCCAGCAAGACCCATCATTAGCTAAGTTGGGTCAATCTCTTATAAATTATCTAAATGGTTAGTTTCTTTACTAAATCAACTAGTTGGCAACATTTCTAACTCTAATATTAAGAATATTATGGATCCAGTTGATAAACTCAATAACTTACACATTAATTATGATTTTAAACTGGTCAGTTTTGATGTAACATCACTCTGAACAAAGGTCCCAGTTGATGATTTACTGGAGTTCCTCATAGATTTTCTGGATAATATTTCATTGCCTGTCTCGAAAGATGACCTCATCGAACTCATCAAACTATGTATTAAGGATTGTAAATTTGAATTCAATGGAGAATATTATGCTCAAAAATTTGGCATGGCATTGGGTAATCCACTCTCACCTGTATTAAGCAACCTATATATGGAATTCTTTGAAAAGAAACTATTAAGGAATATCTTACCACCTTCAGCAGTCTGGTTTAGATATATAAATGATGTATTATGTCTCTGGCCTAGTAATGAGGACCTAAAAGCGTTCCTACCACAACTTAATAACTTAGCCCCCTCGATCAAATTCACTGAAGAATTAGAGCATGACTGTAAATTGCCTTTCCTAGACTATCTGATCCACAGAATAGGTAACACCTTTAAGTTCAGTATTTATAGAAAACCGACTAATGTGTGTTCATACATTCATTATTATTCTGCCCACCATAATAGAGTCAAACAGTCAGTATTTTCAACAATGTTTTTACGTGCTTTGAGAATTTGCAGCCCGGAATTCATTGATGAGGAATATAAATATATCCATAATTTTGGCTCAAACCTTAAATACCCTAGATCTTTCATAGACAAATTCCTGAACATTACTAAGAAATCTTTTTATAGAACTGATCCCAAGCCCGCCCATGACCATAAGAATCTCCTAGTATTACCATTTCACAAAAATTTCTCTTAAATTCCTTTACAACTAAAAACCTGGAACGTCAATGTGGCATATAAAAGCTCATGCACTGTTAAACAGATGTTAATCAAGAACTCCCCCAAAAATACAAAATGCTGCATTTATAAAATCCCTTGCAAGGAATGTAATAGGTTTTACTTAGGCCAAACAGGTAAAGATCTTGTAACTAGACTTAAACAACATAAATACAGTGTTAGGACAGGCCAGGAATCCAATGCTCTGTTCGTTCATTTGAGGGATAATAAACATTGCATTGACTGGGATAATGCCTCCTCAATATTACATTGTAATTCAATTGACAGTAGGAACATTATAGAATCTAGTCTAAAAAAACATACCGAATCGGTTAACATGAATTTGAGTAACAGTATGTACAAATTGGACAATTTTGTAATAAAGAAGATTTGTAACCAGGTGAGAAGGTTGGGTCAGTTTTCCATCTGACCTGACTACCGACCGCTGCGGTGCTTTTGGAAAGATTAGTAGGTTCATTGCCTATACTTGACCTCTGTGGACTTCTTGTCACCCTCCTCTGTATATATATAACTTGTTCTGGAGCTGCGAAGACCTGACTCTTTTGCTGCATGTTTGAGCAGTCTGCAACTTTGTTGTGATAAGACACTCAATCCTAGTGATTGTACTTACTCAACATAGTGACGGTGTAATTACCATCACAGATTGTACGGAAAATTCCAACTTTTGGAAAAAACAAATATTTGGGCTCCCCAAATTTTGACTACTACCCGTGCGTCTACGTCCTGGATTGGCCAATCAGTGGTGCCCCACGGTGGCGTGATACATGCACGTTTACTGTGGTGCTCTGATTGGCTAACCGAACGTGGCGTGGTAGGTAGGCTGTTTCTACTCTCTCAGTCCTCTTCTTTCCTTTTTTCATCCCCCTCATGCACTCCGTTCTTTGAACGGGAGGCGGGACTTAGCGATACGGTCGATCCGGCAAGGGAACCTGTGATAGTGCAGGGCACCCCTTGTCCGGGGGTCACCGGTAGGTGGCAACTTTCTTAGACATAACTACAGTCACAGGTAACCTGGGTGCAGAACCCTACGAGCCCGACGCCCGTCCAAGAGGGGGGGGCGGGGTCACTGCTCCCAGGCAGGAGCCCTGTGTTAAAGGTAGGATTAGATGTAATCAAGAAGATGACAACTAGCATTAGAATAAAACATAGAGATAAGGGACACTCTATTGGAAAGGGAAAAGTGGCAGAAATCACTTACAACAAATTGCAAGTCCCACTAACACGAATATTCAGCACCAATGAAGGTTTTAAAGTAATCTGTAAAGGTGACTTTGATTCAGATAAAATCCTTTCAAAAGAAGCCAGAGAAATATTTTACAATGAAGGCCTTGTTGTTGTCATACCACCAGAACAAAAAGCAAAAAGATCAGTTTTCGTTCGTCAAGTCGACCAAGAGATCGGGAGGAAGACATCTGAAGACCTGAAGGATGAACTGGAACGCCAAAACAGGTGGATGAAGATTGAAGAAGTCATTAAGATAAAAGACTATACTCATGTTTTTAAGATTACTTTTGAAGAAGTGTCAATGGCTGAGAAAGTTTTACAACAGGGCTTTCTAATATTCAACATGTCAGTCACAACACATCAAATAAAGAAGGAGACATTCATCAGTCTGCAAACTTGCTTCTCCTGCTACAAATATGAAGAACACACAACGAGAGACTGTCCGGAAAAAGAAAAAAAGTACTGCTCAGATTGTGCAGGCGACGACCATACCTACACTGAATGTAAGAACACACATGTTGGCTGTCTCAACTGTAAGAGAAACGGGAATGCATACATAGGACACAGGACGTTAGCAATGGCATGCCCAATAAAAAAACACATGATAAAGTACAAGGAACAAGAAACAAGGAAAAACGAACAAGACAAGAAGGATACGACATACGTCGAAATAGCCAAGAGAGCGGTCCAAGAGGCTCATAGACCAGAATCCACCATATTAAACCTAAGTGAACCAATACATGATAAGGTAATGATTAGTATGATCCATGCACATTTGCACAATATCATTGCACCCGGATCATATAATGAGGAATTAAGGAAAATGTTTAAATTGAATAGCCTACCAGAGATGATATTTCCAGAGAATCCACAATCCGAAAAACTATTTCAGGCAACATATGCAAGCGAACTGAGAGAAAGACTACAGCTAGACAAACAAAGGCTTGAGCAAGGAGCAACAGCTGATACACAAGGAACACAAGCGACTGATAGAGATCCCAGACAAATGACTAGAAGTGACAAAGAGAAGATAGAAATAACAAAAGGACAGACTATACGACAAAGGAGTAGGAGGAGAGAAGATAAGATGGAAACTGAACACAATATACAACCTGAATCTGCTGAAGATATTGGATTAAAAGTTATCACTACAACAAAACATGGAATCCCAACATCGAGACCAA